>NW_020699373.1:1420292-1447980 GCF_002925995.2 Terrapene triunguis
CTGGGACTTAACTATCTAGAGTAGTTTTGTATCATCTGCAAATTGGTGAGGCATGACTTCACTTTACAAAAGCCATGTTGACTCTTCCCCAAACAAATTATGTTCATCTATATGTCTGGCAATTTTGTTCTTTACTATAGTTTCAACCAGTTTGCCCGGTACTGAAGTCAGGCTTACCAACCTGTAATTGCCGGGATCACCTCTGGAGCCCTTTTTAAAAATTGGTGTCACATTAGCTATCCTCCAGTCATTTGGTACAGAAGCAGATTTAAATGATAGATTACAGACTACAGTTAGTAGTTCTGCAATTTCACATTTGAGTTCCTTCAGAACTCTCGGGTGAATACCCTCTGGTCTGGTGACTTATTACTGTTTAGTTTATCAATTTGTTCCAAAACCTCCTCTAATGACACCTCAGTCTGGGACAGTTCCTCAGATTTGTCACCTAAAAAGAATAGCTCAGGTTTGGGAATCTCCCTCACATCCTCAGCCGTGAAGACCGATGCAAAGAAATAATTTAGTTTCTCCACAATGGCCTTATTGTCCGTGAGTGCTCCTTTAGCATCTTGATTGTCCAGTGACCCCACTGGTTGTTTAGCAGGGTTCCTGCTTCTGATGTACATTAAAAAAAATTGTTATTACTTTTTGAGTCTTTGGCTAGCTGTTCTTCAAATTCTTTTTTGGCCTTCCTAATTATAAGTGGGGGAATCTGTTTACAGAATAACATTTGAAGTTTGAATAGAACTCGTTTAGACAACACTTCTCCCACACCCCAAAAAATATGAACAGTAAAGAAAAAAATCTCTGGCCTAAATTCATCCCTGGTGTAATTCTAATGAAGTAAGTGTTTGGCGGATTCTTTCACCACTTCTGGTGTCTCCAAAAAACTAGTCACCGGTGTTTTTTACATAGTTTGGTTTGGCAGATGTTTCACTATTTACCTGAAAATCCTCCATTAGCTCCAGTGACGAGATTTGCAACAGTAAAACCCAAAAAAGGCATCTGGGGCCTGTAAATATTATAAACAGAATATGCATTATATGCATTCAATAAATCCCACTACTGTTCCAAGTACAGTTTTATAGGAAAGTTGGGATCTGCAGACAATTCATATTTCCATTACATATCATTAGGTCATTACATGTGCACTACAGCAACATGTCTTGTGTCATGCCTGAAATCAGAGATATGAACTGAAGTCTTAGTTGCACATTTCTCTGTTGATGAATACATGAATAACACAGCAAAAGTGGCAATACAGAGTCATACATGCAAAAAAATTAGAAATATAGTTGGAAAGGCCATTGCCTTGTACATCTCAACTGTAGCAGTAATATACAAGGGCCCACCTTGCACCAGTTGTGGAATCTACAGACATTCTTGAAAGCTGTATAGCAATAAGTGTCCTAGCAGAAAAAAAGAGCTGGGAATGTCAAATTGGAATTTAAGAGCCCAAGGTCCAAAGGTTCCACCTTATCACCAGTAAGTAAAAGTTTCAGAGCAAAACATGTTTTACTGAAAAACATCAATGAGCTACTATCAACTGCAGTATCAAGAGGCAGTTACCAAATCAACCCAATGTGTCACACTGGAGAAATAAAGCTGTATTAAAATACAGGGTTCAGTCTACTAGGCTACAATATATCACACAGACAACTTGTAGCTGAGGATTAAGTGCAGGATCCATGCCCAGGGGGAATCACTGTATCTAGATCTCTCCCTTTATGTTGGGAATCAGTCTTTTCTGCTGCACTATCCTCCCCTGCCCAAAAACTGTCTGAGGATATTTCATGGGTCTTGGGGAGCGGGTTGCGGGGCAAACCCAGAATGCCATACTCGTCCCACAGTGACAAGTGATCAGTCAGCCAAACAGCGAATGCAGAGTCAGGCTGCATTAGCTTTGGTGAAGAGCCCACTGCATGCTGAGACATGCTTCTTGATATGGGAGTGGCAGCAGAAATGACAGGCAGGGAAGCCAGGGCAGCACAGGCTCCAGTGGAACTGTGCTGCCAGGGAGCTTAAGATGGGGGGAGGCCTATGAGCAAGTGCAGAGGCTCAGAGCCTTCCCCCACAGATGTTCCTGTGTCTTCCCTCAAGTGGATCCCTGGGAATACACGAGAGAATTCTACCAGCTTGATCCAATGAGGGGGAGGGGGTTGGGGGGAAAAACCACCCCCTTTATGGAACAGTTTATGCAGAAGTCTGAGTCTCACTGATATGCCCTTTCACATTTTTTCTTCCACTCATATAAACTGTGATGATGTGGGGCTGATTTAGACCCACTGCCATAAAGAAGCCAAAAGGGACCCTTTTGCAACAGTATTTCTTTCCAATACCACCCTTTTATAAAGAATGGAGGACCATATTTTCAAAGGTATTTAGGTGCCTTAAAATGCAGCTAGGAGCCTAGTGGGATTTTCAAAAGAGCCTAAGTAAGCTAGGTGCCTAACTCCCATTGATTTCCTCTAGAGGTCTAGTTCGGACAAGAGAGATCTTTACAAAATAAAACCCACGAGATACTGACTACAAGACCACAGAAGGAAACAGACAGGAACCTCCATGGCTTGAAGAGACTCTACTGCACGTGTAATGATGATTGCAGTCACTAGAGGCTATGGTAATGATTTCTGTACACAGTACACATATAAGATGAAACAAATCAATAGCAAGATGCACTCTATTTATTGCAAGATTAAAGTAGTGCCATTCCTTGAGGCAAGGAGGATACTGCAGGGCCCACGACTTTACCCACTGCAGATGAGAGGAAGATTTTCCACCACTTTAGAGTTAGGAAGTGCAAATGGTATTCGGAAGGTTATATGGTTCAGTATGTGCTTTGTACTGTCCTTCTTAGCCATCCAGCAATCAGAGTCCTATGGCTGATTAGCAGGATTGAACCACCCATGGTAGAATCTTTTGATAGGCAGGTTCAGAGCGATTTAGCTCTCACCATGCTCAATGAGAATATCTGCAAGGAGAGACATTTACTTCCATGATTAGACTGCACTTTGTGCATCCAATTTTGAATACATGTTTGTATCTCAAAGGATCCTAAGCTAGAATTTGGATTATGTGGATTTACAAAGGGTTCCAGTCAGGAGCGGATTTACCATGAAACAAACCATGCGGTGGCATGGGGTCCCCAAAGACAGGACAAATATGTAACAACCTGCTCCCGAGTCCCGGCCGGCGGAGCAGCAGGGCTCTGGAAGGCAGGCTGCTTGCATGCCGTGGCCGGTGGCCCCATGCCGCTCCTGGAAGCGGTCAGCTGCTGGCATGTCTCTGCGCGCCCCTGGCAGAGGGGAAGGCAGCTCTGCGTGCTGCTCCCACCCCGAGCAGCGCACGGAAACCCACTGTCCCCCTCACCCCAAGGGGCATGCAGAGACATGCCATCAGCAGCGCAGCAGGGCTAAGGCAGCTCCCTGCCCGCTCTGCCTCCCTCCCTCCACGCTGCTTCGCTCCCGGAAGCTGCTGGCATGTCCCTGAGGCCCAGGGGTGGGGGTGTCTCTGTGCACTGCCCCTGCCCCAAGCGCTGACTCCGCAACTCCCATTGGCCAGGAACTGCAGTCAACGGAAGCTGCGGGGGCAGCACCTGCAGGCAGCAGCGCGTGGAGACCTCCTGGCCCCTCCCACCTAGGAGCCACTGCCGGAGGGGTGTGTGGGCCTGTCGTTCTGGGAGCCGCGCCGCCTAAGGTAAGCACCGCTCCCCTGCCCCCCTTCCGCACTCCAACACCCTGCCCCAGCCCAGAGCCTGCACCACACACCCAAACTTCCTCCCAGAGCCCGACCCTCACCCCTCCCACACCCATATCCCCTGCCCCGAGCTCACACCCCTCACCCAAACTTCCTCCCAGAACCCGCACCCCTCACCCACTCCCACACCCTAATCCCCTGCCCCAGCCCAGAGCCCGCACCCAAACTTCCTCCCAGAGCCCGCACCTCTCACCCCCTCCCACACCCCAATCCCCTGCCCCAATCAAGGTACCTCACTTTATTTTCATTTACTTCCCATTACTTATAATATAGGAGGAGGATGAAGAAAAAAAGAATGAAAAACGGGGGGAGCGGGGGAGATATAAGAGAGAATGTTCTCTTTCTTGTGGGGGGGGGGCAAAAATGAAGCTGCAAACAGGGCCCCACTAACTCTAAATGTGCCCCTGGTTCCAGCATCATCATTACTGGCAACCTTCATCACATCCTATTGGAGTTTTTACAAGTACTACTATATGGCAACTCTTCAGTGTTTAAACACTTCCAGATGAAGAAGTCGCAAACCTTGGTGGGCTAACAAGGGATCCTCTGCTAAATGGAAAATAATGGTGAATGACACAAAAACCCAGCATTTCTTTGCAGTCCTAAAACAATTGGAAAAGCCAGGCTTAATGCTTGAGGCTAAGGGCAAATTTACAAAGGGCCAAATTAAATTTCTAAAACAAATTACCCCAGGGGGACAGGATGGCAAAGCAGACATTAAAAGGCTAAAGACAGTCAATTCAGATGAGTAAGCCTAAGAACGCCATTGAGCTATATCAGTTTATAGACAGGTGAGGTAGCAATTTTCTCAGGTGATTGTCTAACGGGGAAGATTCCTAGATTTTAAGGCCAGAAGTCTGATAGGACTTCCTGCATAAACACAGGCCATAAAATTTCACTCAGTAATTCTTGCATCATACTTACAACTTCTGGTAGGGGCTACAGCACACATATTTTAGAAAGACACCTATGTCTTGATGTACAGATCTCTAAAGCAATCAGAATTCCTTGTACTGGGGAACTCAGAGCTCAATATTCAGTGAGATGAAGAGAAACCTGGAGATTTGCTCACCATATTTAGATCAATAGTATCCAAATAAAGAAACCATATTCTCAGCCAATGCATCTTCTCACAGTCTAGGAGTAGTTCTTCAAAGATTGTCACCAAGAAAGAGAATGCCTTACAAACGGTCACAAAACAGCTTTATATAAAAGGCCTGAATCTCTGCTCATAGAACAAAAAGTATTAAGCAAACATGCCCTGACCCCAAAGGTTGTAAATAGTCAGGGCCGGCTCCAGGCACCAGCTTGGCAAGCTGGTGCTTGGGGTGACCGCTCCGGAGAGGGGCAGCAGGTCCAGCTATTCGGTGGCAATTCGGCGGATGGTCCCTCACTCCTGCTCGGAGCGAAGGACCTTCCGCCGAATTGCCGCCACAGATCGCAATCGTGGCTTTTTTTGGGGGGGGGGGGGAGACTGCTTGGGGCAGCCAAAACCCTGGAGCCGGCCCTGTAAATAGTACCCCGTAGTTAACAATAATGTTAGCCCTTTGATTTTTTCTGTCATGTGAGTTATTTTTAAAGAGTATATAAACTTGTTGGCTTCCATTTTAGTTGCCATATAACCCTAGAACAGCTCCTCTCTCCTTGCTAACGCTAAGTGATGGGAGAAATATTGTAGCTGTGTCCACATACTCCAGGCCTCTCCTCACTCATGTGCCTCTATTTTACTCAAGGGGCAAGGTTGCTTTATGTAGAGGATCAACTGCCTCTTACTGAACTAAAGCAATTGGACTGGGGACACATTTGCTTCCACAGTCACGTCCCTGAAGCTTAACTCATCTGAGTGCCTCTAAATATGCTGCAGCCCAGTGGCCGGTAAATATCCCCCAGAAACTCAGTGACCTGGTAGGTCTGAACAGGTCATACATGAATAACCATTCCACCGAACGTGGTATTTTTCACTTTGCTCTGGACCGGAACTGTAGGAAAGGAAGATGTTACAGAGTCGCTCCTGAACTGCTTGGTCTCTGGTCAGGTGCAAAAGACATAAGAATTTTATTTGGCCGTTGCCTCATTCAGGCAGGGCACTGCCTGCAGCAGTCTTACTCAGCAGCAATAGGCACTGGTAGCAAATCAAAGAGTTCCACATAAGGCCTATCTTCCCTCTGGAAGGCTCTGGCAGGCAGCAGTCACTAGCCAGTTCCTGGCCTGGTGAGAACTGGAGGTGTGCTCTCCCCATTGAGCTGGGCTAGCCCCTTTTAACTTCTCCTGCCTAGCCTAATACCTATTGCAGGTACAGCACAGTGGGGCCACAGCAGCACTTTAAACTCTTTCTAGCCAGTGTGGGGTTTGTATACCTCATCACAAAGGGCCAGGGGACAAGATAGTTAAACTAGGTCTTCAGCTTCTGTAGGGCAGACTGAGAACTGGCAAGAAAAAAAAAAACTTTTAAAAAGAAAAAATGTTTTGTAAAAATCCAAAATAATATTGTGTCATATGAGTTGCTGTACTACCATGGCTAAAGTAGCAATTCCATGACGAGAGTATTTTCCGATGCTTGTAATTTTCTGGGGGGAGAAATACCCTGTGACCTGAAATTTCTGTACATGACCTCAACTTCGAAGCAATTTTTAAAAAAGTTTCCTAAGCATCTCCCTGTCTGTATAAAGAAACCTATTTTAGATGAAAATCCCACACACAAAGGCATTATACTCTATGAACTTCAGACCATAGCTCAAACTCTTAATAATCAATCAGAGAGGTAGAAATCTAGTTGTCATTACAGAATGCTATGATCCAAGGTGTTGTTTTTCCCATCATTCAGTGGCACGGATTTGAATATGGAAAGGAAATGCAGCAAAGTTGACTGCAACCCAGTTTAATGAAATCTAGTAAAAAATAAGAGTTCTGTATCTTGGAAAGCGGCAGCAGAGTTTCTGTATAAAAGGATAAATATAGCAATTGCCCTTCTAGTAATGGGTTTAGTCTGGCTTCACAGGATGAGCTACTAACATCTGAAACAACATTAACCCTAGCAACAGAATCTAGTGCAGAGGTTCCTTTTCAATTGTTATGGTTAGCACTGGAGATAGAGGGTCAGGATTTTTGAGCTGTATTCCCCAGCCTGCCACTGAATCACTATGTTGCCTTGGGCAATCATTAAAAAAAACAAAAACTCTTGGCCTCAGTTTCCCTAGTTTTAAAATGGGGACAATATGTCCCTAACCAAAAGGTGCTGTGAGTGGACCAATAGAGTATGACGCCATGCAAAACCCATCAGTTTCACTTCCACAGGGGCCAGGCAAACATTTACTTTAGTTTCCTCATTAAATCACATCCCTCAAAGTTTGCTTTCAGTTTAAGAGCTTCATTTTCACTTTAAATCATTCTCAGGCTTTGCCTGTGCTGGTGGTGGGAAGTAGGGTGTGTCGCTCCATGCGGCAGTGAAAGGCAGGCTGTGTCCACGCTGTGTTCAGAGCTTTTCACTGCGGTGGGGAAAGGCTCTGCAATGGGGAGGCAGCAGGACACTACGCTGCTAAAAAATAGGTACTGCTCAGGTGTGTAGAGTGTCATGTAGGGTATATACCATAGGGCTCTGGCATGTCTTTTCTTATCTAGGCAGTGTCGTACCATCTACACTGCTATTCATGTCCATACTAGCTGGGCATGCAGTGCCTATTCTCGACATGCTGCTTTAGTTGTAGACCTACCCCAAGAGCATAGGGATCTTAAAGTAAGTGTACATAGATGTGAATTGCATCTCTGTTTACTCCCACTTTCAGGTCCCTTCACATTTTGCCAGGGTAATATAAAGGGGTCATATTCTAAATAAGAATCACAACCCAAATCTGAAAGTGAAACTCATCTGAAACTGCTGGATTTCCTCTGGCTTTGTTATGATACCATGCAATAAACTCATAAAGGTCACATGATGTCAATGCAAAAACCAATAAGTTGGAGGAAGTTTTATTGAAACTGGACACAGGTTTACTGAAAGGTTTTATGACCTTTAGCAAAAGCTTCTGTAATGAAAAAACGCAAGTTTCTTGCAGTTTGGGCTTTTGTGATGAATGTTTTATGCAGCCCCCAGCAATCCGAATCCTGCTGATCTGAGGAAGCTACTGTCTGGTGAATGAATGAATGGACTTTTTGCTGCTCATGCTTTTAAAAGGATGAGAGTGTGTTTATTCCACAACTCTGGAACTGATCGGATCCTCAGTTCTTTCCACTCACAGTTCGAACACCCTGGCTCAAATTTTCAAACGTAGTAGCTTACAGTTAGGCATCTAACTCCATACTGAGGCACCTAAATAGATGCGGCCTGATACTGAAAGCTGCTGTGCACCTGTAGTTCCCATTGAATATCAATCTAGAGTTGCGGGTGTTCAACATCTCTGAAAATCAGGTCTCTTATTTAGGTGCCTAAATGCAGATTTAGGTGCCTAACTTTAGTGCCTAATCTAAGTCTGAAAATTTTGGCCAAGGTGTTTAACTTAAGGCAGCTAAATGTGATTACCTTGGTCTGAGTCAACAAACTGTCAACAAATTGCTACCTTTATGCTGGTTAAGAGAAGATAAGCACTGGTCTCTGAGCTGCCCGCTTCTTGTATCAGAATGCTCTCATCTTCAAACTCACAGTATAACCATCCAGGTTTTCATTTCCTTGCACAAAACCCTTCCAATCTGTTTTTTAAAAAATCTTTAGTGACTGTAGCCCTGAAGGAAAGGATTCGAGTTGTGAGATATACAACTGGATGTGAAGAAGGGTTGTTAGAGGCACACTATATTAGTTACAGCAGGTTCATAAATGTCACCAAGTAGATTATTGATCACATATTCTTTCTGTCTGGGTGTCTGACTAAACACACAAAACCTGAACAAACAAGACGACAATTAATACTGTTGCTTCTCCCCTTCCATAAGCGCTTGTCCGCACAGCAGTCCACAAAATCTGATCGTGCCAAAAGTAATCTCAAAATTCACCGGCATCTCACTCCAGAAATAGAAAACAAATTTATGTGATGCAGCCTATAAACAGAAAATGGAATAAGATCATCCTTGATGACTAAATCACACTGTTTCTGGTGTGGGAGCTTAATAACTGAACTCTAGATCCCCCTGAGGGCCATTCAAAACATTTGTTTTCATTTTCTTGACATTTTGTCAGTGCAACATAACTGAATGTGCTGCTCTACTTGTTATTTTCTGTGATGAAAATGACTGGCTTTGCCAAGGAACCTTAAGAGATAATGAATAAAGTGGTAGAGGAATGAAATCGGTCACATGATTCCCTAGGAAAGATCATTCAATCCTATGCCTGTTTACAAATAATTGAAGACAGAACAAGCACTGCAAACTAGGGGACTCAAGCGGGAGGGACCATGACAGGTTCCCTTTATGTTCATTGCAAAAAAGTTTCGTTTGAAGGATTTCCAGCATGTTTTATGCCTGTCTTTTCATAAGGGATGCCTTTTTTTCTACAGCTATTATTTGTCAATGATTTGAGAACTTCAGTAACTCAGCCAGAGGTTAGAAGTCTATTACAGGAGTGGATGGGTGAGGTTCTGTGTCCTGCAATGTGGAGAAGGTCAGACCAGATCATCATGATGGTCAGTTCTGACCTTAAAAAAAGTCTATGAGTCTAGGGGTTTAATGAGTCAATGCCTTGCTTTGCCTTGCTTTCATTTTCTTTCTTTTGCCACATAAGGCAGGCAAAATGTAGCAATCATCATGGCAACATTGACAGCTGCCCCAGGAAAATCATATATGGGCTCCAGGTGATGCAGTAGGTTAATACATTCAGTGGCTTAGGCCTTCCAGATTTTCCAGCTCTGTCTCCTGAGGTGGTTTAGGGAACAAGTGCACATGAGTTCTATGGTCTCATCCTAGCCTCTAGTGGACACTTATCCACATCACATAACTGTCAGACGATTTGCCACAATAGGTACAGTCTCTGTTCAAAGGAACCCCCCACAGCTGTTAGTGGAGTGGAGAGTATTGCTGGACAGGAATGAGGTGCATTGTCATTGCTATTTGTATAAAGCTTGCACAGCACCTGGGCCCAATATCATTGCTTGATGTTAGCTGCTCAATTTCATTAGCCTCCGCTAAGCCACACCACAAAAGCTATCTTCCAGCTTGTCGTTTCAGCTATGTCACTCCTTCACTGTGCAGCTCTCCACTGGCTCTCCCTTCTCCACCACATACTCTTTGTCGTCACTGTTAAGGACCTATCCTTCTCCTATCCTGCCCTAAATACTATCGAGCCATTGACCCCCCATCTCTGCTCTGCCAGCAACACCAATCCTGATTACCAGTTTCCGACCTGTATGCTCTCTCTCCCATGCTGCTGCTGAAGCATGGGAGGAACGCCATGTAAAAACCCACTAAGTCACTAGACACTGTCCTCCTTTCAATCTTTCTTTAAACCCCATCTCTTTCATGATGCCTACAAAACACTTCACCGGGGTCAAGTAGCTGGCATGTGAGATTGCTGCTTCTTACACTAACCATAACTGTCCCATGGTTACACTGTTCTCCCGTCTGTCACAGGGGATGTCTCTCATCTCACACCTAGATCGTGAGTGCTTTGAGAAAGGGAACACCTTTTCATCATATGTATGTATGTATATATTACCTAGCACAGTCAGGCTCTTATGCTAGATCCAGCAGTGGTATCAATTATTCATTGAACATGGACTACGTTGGGGTAATTTTGCTTGTTTTGATATTTCATCTTTCCATGGTAGCAACAGCACTTTGACTCTAAGCAAAGTAACAAATGCAGCTCAGATGGTGCACACAATGCCTCCTTCCAGTCATCTCAATTGATAAAAGGTGCATTTCCAGAAAAACTGTACATCTCTGCAAATATCTGTTACTAACAGCACGTTTGAACTGATATTACTTAACTTCTCTGTGTTCTTCCCCTCCCCCACCAACCCACCTCCCAAAGACACCCAGTGATTTGGACAATCTTGGTGCTCGACAGCATATCTGTTGGACGGAAAGAACTAATATTAGCAATAGCAGCATCCCATTATTCCTGAGAAAGATTAGGGAACGTGTGTGCTGCAGCTTTCAGAGTGATATGTGAATGGCTGCCCCAAAATGATGGAAGTGACAACTCTAATAGACAAACCAAAGTATAGGAGCGACTGCCAAAGAAAGAAAACATCATCAGATAAACACCAGAACAAGACAAACATTTTAAAATGAAAACTTATAAAGCTGAGAAAGAATGAGGCTAAATAGGAAATACTTCAGCCTAAGTGAACATTTTCACAAAGAAAGTGTGGGGCACGCAGCACTTAGGAAAAGAAGAATGGGAAACCAAACTACATTTATAAAATGAGTCCATTAAGATGCTTAGCCCAGACACTACAAGATGGAATAAACACAAGACTTCAATTTTACTTGAGAATTGTTGTTTTGTGAAGGATAGGAATAAAAGTAAAACATACTGGTACATTGTCTGGATTTATAATTCCAGGCGAATCACTGTAGGCAGACTGATGATGAATTAGCTAGCATTGCGTGTATGATCAGTTCCTGGTGTGATAACTATTACCTATTTGGTCCTACAACTCTAAGAGGCATGATCAGTATTACCTATTTGGTCCTACAACGGTAGAGCATAGAGACTTTTATGCCTTTAATTAAAAAATATATATATATATATCACATGGTAAATTAAACGACATGGACTGAAAAATCACACGTTAGTCATCTGAACAGGGAAAATGTTTCCAATTTCCTAGAAACAAAACAAAACAAAAAAAGCCTAAATGGAATTAGTTTGCTTCAGGAATTTCTAAGTTTTTTTTCTGACAAAAATAGGAACTTGGCTAGTGGAAGAAGAGAGAAACCTGATTCAGTGATACTGACCATTAAACTGCAGTATGATCCTCCTGAGAAAGAAAAGAATTAAATGTTCAGTTCAAAAATGATTACATTGCCATTACTATCCACTAGGAAAGTGGGACCAAAAAAAGTCAAAACACACCAAAAATAGCATGCTTAATTGCTTTGTATAAAAGAATGCCTTTTATTTTGCCCAGTGCTTGAGCAAAACCATTAAGTGTTAATGCATATAATCTATCTAGCAAGCTAACTAGTTTAATCAATCGCACAATATGTGAAAACATAAAATAACCCAATAGACAAGTTAATAGTAGAGGTAAGCAATAAAATGGTGACAAAAACAGACTGATTAATGATGCAGAACAGTCTAGCTCTAGTATGGATGGGATTTGTCTAGGTTTATTTAGTGGTCAATCAAAGCAAAAATAGATCAGGTAATTTGACATATTAAATCACATCAGAAGAGTGGAAAATGTACCACATTTTCAAACGGAGAATAAAAGTAGTAATTTATAAAATTAGAGCTGCTCCATATGAAAGGAAAGAATTAAAATGTGCTCAACTTGTGAGGAGCCATTTCAGCGGTACCCATAATGGAGCCAATGCTGTACTTTTGAATAAAATGAGAATCAAGCCAAACCATTACCCAAAGCTTCAACCAAAACTTTCTGGCTATCTGAAATTTTTGAGTAACTTCCCCTTCCTCCACATTATTTTCCATTTTCATGACCCTGTGCTCTCCCTCATTCTAGACAGGGCCAGAAGAAGAAGAGCTGAAATGCCATTAAACTTGCTCTCATAAGACTAACATGTTGAATATTTCACTGGGCAAACCAATGAATACACATTCATTCTAAGGAGTGAAAGAGGAGAGACAATGGTGTGTAGAAAATGGAGCTGGTAACAAATGTGGGAAAATTTGGTGGCATATAAAGAGGTCTGATTTAAACCCATTACTTAAAGGAAGTCAAGTGGTTTGTTACTCTTAGAAAACAGAGCTCAGGAGCCAATCAAAAAGCACCAGAAAAATATACCCTTTTTGGAGCTGTCAACAGATTCCTGTTGGTAAGGCCCCTCCACATATCATCCCACAGGATACCAGCTCACCATCACCAGTGCTTACTCCATCAAATCATGCTGAACAACTTTGCTGATATACATAGGGAATTTACCAACATCCATTTTAAAAGAATTAGCTGCACCCTGAAAAAGTCTCAGCAAAAACATATACTGGCTGCGTAAAGTTTCAGTCTCCAGCCTCAGAGATAGCTCGGGACTCAGAAAACATTTAACAACTTGTAGTCTACTCTGTAAATGTGCTGTTCCTGTATTTAGCCAGTTAGATTCCTTCTGCCCTAGTGCAACTGGACCAAATCATCAGTCCTCTCTCAAGCAAACTCCCACTGACTTAAATAAACAGGGCACAAAATGCAATGCTTAAAAGTAATGAATGGAATTTCATCTCTTAATAAACTGCTTTAACAGAAACATGGGCTAGTACATAATAACATAGGATTTGCCATACTGGATCACAACACTCATCTGTCAGAAATGGTATTCTGCCTACGAAAGTGACTTATGCTTGCTCTTTTACAGGAAGACAAATGTCCTCCACACAGATAGGTACTTGTACAAACAGAGGGGAAAAATTCCTTCCTGAGCCTGTGATGATCATTTTACCACTGGAAGTATAAGATTACTGAATATGGGCTTGATCCTGCAAAGTGCTAAGCATTCTGGTACCAGTCCAACAAAGAACTTAAATATATGCTAAACTTTAAAGTCATGCTTTGATTTATTAAGTCAGCAGAACCATCCAAATGCTTAAAGGTAACTCTTTGCTGCATCGGGACTGGAATGCTCAGTACCTTGTAGGACTGAGCTCCTTGACTGCTAAAATTAGAGAAAGAAGGCCCAGTAGTTTGGGTAGCAGACTAGTCCTTAGGTTCAATTCCTTGCCCTGCCACAGACTTCCTGCATGAGCATAAGGAAATCACTTGGGCCCAGAGCCAGAAACAGAATGTAGGCAACCTAAGTCCCAGACTCCTACTCCACAAAACCCCTGTTTAGCTAATTTTTCACTATAAAAGTTCCCTAGGCCTAAGTTTCTGCCTCCTCGCATATGCACTGCTGCCTTTGGCAGATGTCCAGATACCCAACATCTAAGCTCCAGCGCAATCCCCAAACCAGGTGAAGGTAGGCATTGCTTCACCTAATTTGGCTGCGGGCAGGAGTGCCGCCAGCTTTTTTGCCGCCCTAGGCAGTGGAAGGTCCCGCCCCCGAAATGCTACCCCCGACAGAGGTGGCAGAAGGTCCCGCCCCCGAAATTCCGCCCCCAACAGAGGCGGCGGAAGGTCCCGCCCCCGAAATACCGACGACGACTGGGGCGGCCGAAGATCTGGCCGCCACCCCCCAAATGTTAGCACCCTAGGCGACCGCCTAGGTCGCCTAATGGGTTGCGCCGGCCCTGGCTGCGGGGCTTGATCCAGTAGCAAGCTCTGAGAACACTAACTCCACCTGCACAAATCAAGGGGAACGGAGGCCAGTAGTGGAATTTACACAACCCTCTTATGGCTAAAATCTGTTGTAACCTCAATCTTTGTGTCCAAGTCTGAAATCGTAAGACTTCTCAATCTTCCACTCTGTAAATGCTTATGAAAGCCTCTTCTCTCTCAAACTAACTTTCTTCCACATCATGAGCGCTCATATGTTCAGCTTCTACTAAAGCAAAGTTACTTCTGAGTAGAAGGGTTTGCTTTTGAAAGACGTATTGAGCTCTAGCTAAATCTTGCTTCCGAAACACTAATTGCTTTGACACAGAAAAGGAAAATCCAGAAAGTGAAGTGAGGGCCAAAGTAAGGGGAATGCCCAAATGCAGGTCAGTTTATGAAGGCTAGTCGTAAGCATCTGCAAATGCATGAGTCCCAACAGAAGCCTATCTTAAAATGGTATCAATTTTATCATCTTATAAAGGACAAAGGGGTCCCTGCTGTGCATCATCATGTTGTGCAGCATGACACAACCAATCAGGTGGCATCTGGACATGTCAAGTTAATGTTTAGCGCTCCTCTTAAATTGTTGCTTCTTTTTCTGAATTTCCAGCTAATGCATCAATCTCTACTGCCTTGGAGGACTTGTGTTGACAGCACCATCTAGTGTGTATTTTTATACCAGATTAAACCATTGAAGAAAAAGCAATTTAAAGTTGCCATCTATCTTTATTTAGCAGCTGCTATTAAATTTTCTAATTAGAACTTAATTCGACAATGTATCTTCTAATTACTTTCTCCTGTGGCTTTAAATCAAGGGTGGCTTCAAAATGAGGATGGCTTTAAAAAAAAAAATCTCCAAAAAATGGACAGCTGCCTTTTTGTTCGCTTGCTAAATCCAAACCATTTAGTTTAGGATTTAAACTTACAGACAAAGAGCAGAAAAGGAGTTAGTTGCAGGGCCATTTAAATTTGGTAAGAACTAGGTAATCGAAAGGCCCACGAAAAAGACAAATTAAATTTATGAAAAAAAAAAATCTATCATTGGATGAGTCAGCTTGGAAAAAACTAGAAATAAAGGTGCTATGTGAAGGGTGAAAAACTAATGCCACCTCTGTTGGTGGATTGGATCCTGGCCCTGTTTAGTCTTGATCCACCCTGGCAGTAGCAACTAATTCTTAATCATAATTTTTAAAAAGAGTGTCATACTTGCTTAGGTCGTGCAGTTCTTCCCTTGTTGTGGCTCGTAAACAAAAGGTGTCCCTCCTGTTAAAAACTGCTCAGTAAAGCTGAGATTAACAACTGAGGACAGCTGCTAATACAATCTGCAAGGGTAAATTATTTCCAGGGGTGCCACATGGATGTACTTGTAAACACCAAAGAAGTTAGTTAAGATGTGCCAGATTTTCAAAGGTATTTAGGCACCTAAAGATGCACATAAGAACCTAGTGGGATTTTCAAAAGCCCTTAAGCAGATTCGGTGCCTAACTCCATTGACTTGAGTGGCAGTTAGGAGTCGAAGCATGTTTGAAAAATCTCACTAGGAGCTTATCTGCATCTTTAGGTACCTTTAAAACTACAAAACCTTTCACGTAGTACTTTATCTGGGAACAAAGGAATCTTCCCCGCCTGGTGACTTTATCAACAGTGACACTAGGCCAGGTTTTCAGTTTGGAGTAGACTGGGGTAATAGGAAGTGCATTGGAATTGGAAAGAGAAACATTAATTAAGATATCTGAAGGAAGCAGTCCTGTCTAAGAAAGAAAAAGGATGGAGGAACGGAGGGAAGATTTCTGAGGCAGAAATTTCTTGAAGGTAAAGTGTTCTCCCCACCTTCCTCCCACTAGGACAATGGGCTAGCATTGTGGACTGCCACATAAATTCATTTCTTTGCAACTCTCCTTCATGAGGACTGTACCAGAGAGAGTAGTAATGGAACTGGTTAGAGAAAAGGAACTTGTAAATTCAGTTCCCATCAGCATTCTAGCAGAAACCAAAAAATGTTTACTGGAGAAACAGGAGAAAGATGCTGGACTTCTGTGCTAATTTCCCAAAGCTACTGACAGGAGGAAAGAAATGAAGCAAGTTTCTCAAACAGATCCTCTTACAAGAAGACTGAAGAAAAGAATGAGAATGGATCTAGTCAGTGGAACAGAGAGAAAGGGGCACCAAATGTATTGGCACCAGCCGGAGCAAGTGAAGGGAAGGAACTACTTGAGCAAGTACTATTCTGACACCAAAAAAGAATTTCAGAAGAAATTGCAGAGAATGGAACGTAACTATAACTAGCTATAATCCTTCAAATACCACTTGGCTCTTCAGAAGGAGTGAAGAAAAACACAAATGCTCTAGTTACTCAACGTAACTACGCCAATTGTAAAAAGGCGAGAATATTTATTCTTGAGGCTTATTTTCCAAAAATATTTCATAATATTCATATTTTATTTGAGAAATAACTACTTGTAACCACTATTGCATTAGCTAGCACTACCTGATGTATAGGCCTGGGTCTGGGTGTCCAACTTGTGGCTCCGGAGCCACATGCGGCTCTTCAAAAGTTAATATGCGGCTCCTTGTATAGGCATCCACTCCGGGGCTGGAGCGACAGGCACCAACTTTCCAATATGCCGGGGAGTGCTCACCGCTCAACCCCTCGCTCTGGCACAGGCCCTTCCCCCGCTCCACTCCTTCCCGCCCCCTTCCCTGAGCCAGCTCCTCACCCTCCGAGCCTCCTGCATGCCACAAAACAGCTTATTGGGAGGTGTAGGGAGAGAAGGGGAGGTGCTGATCGGCAGGGCTGCCAGTGGGCGGGAGGTATTGGGAGCAGGGCGAGGAGGAGAGGTGATGGGGGGCTGCTGACGTATTACTGTGGCTCTTTGACAATGTACATTGGTAAATTCTGGCTCCTTCTCAGGCTCAGGTTGGCCACCCTTGGCCTGGGTCCTTCAGCTAGCATGTTATTGGAATTGTTCTTAGCATGCCTGATGGCCCCACTTCCCCGATCACTATCAAGCACTGGCAGGGCTGCAAAGGACTGAGAAGAAAAAACACAGGCTACTTCTTTCCTATGTATATAATGAGATCTGCTGCTCCACTGGAAGCATTACCATTTCTACAGTAATGGTGCCACCCTTTACTAGCGCTGGGGAACTAAGGGCTTTCCCTCCCTCTGTACTGCACAGCGCTCAAAGCCATGACTTAGCTGGAAATGTGACCTAGCGATAAGCATTGCATGACAGAAAATTGTGATATTGCCTTGGCTGATCCTTGGTTCATCTCACTTGCTGGACACAGAATTGAAACCAAATATTCATCTCCAGGGTGGTTTGACACCATAGTGGCAAGATAAAGTACTAGTATAAAAGGAGATGCCTAGTAGCTTCCTCATACAGGTTTTTCAGATTCCTCCACTACTTCTGGATCTTCTCTTACATCACCAAAAACGCCACCAGGAGCTGAACAGTTCAGTGTGGAGGTTGACTTCCCTATGAATATTTTAAGAAAGTAGGTGGAGATTTGGGCATTCAAGGTCAGTCTATCTGGTTAGTTTTTGGACATTCAGTAGTACTAAATTACTGCATATTTTGAACTGTACAGTCTGCTGCTGTGCAATTTAAGAGCTTGCTGAGCATTTGTTAACTCCAGCAGATCATATGTGCAATTATTTCTAACAAACTACCAAGACCCTCAGGAAAGAAAAAACATCCTTTTGAACTGGTTCTACCTGTTGGCTGTGTGAAATTTGGAAATGAAGGCCTTACATTTTCAAGTCTCCCCTTACAGCAGAGCAAGACTAGCATGTTCGTTTTAGAAAACCTCCCAAAGCACTGTAGGCATGGCCAGACTAATACATCTCTTCTTGACAGTTGCAGAACTTTTATCTCCTTGGCTAGAGTGTATCAGATCAATTGCAGTTTAAGTCTCAGTATTGGATTTATGTGCAGAATTCTGCTGCATGCTGGGAGTCTAAAGAGGTTCCCAGGCAGGGTATGGAATTCTGGGAACATCTGCTCACATAAACATTATACAACTAAAGAGAGGAGGGAGGAGACCACAGTTTGTAGCAAGGTGGGGAAAAAACTGTTTATTTTTTCCAGTATAGAAATGAACCTCCCCATTAACTTCATAGGTAGGAGGAAACCTCTTGCTAACCAAAACTGGTCATCATCAGTATTGTGGGGGAACTGTTCATTCAACCACCTGCACAGTTAAGGCAGAGAGGGAACCTCCTGTTCTAATGGAAGGACTGCT
This sequence comes from Terrapene triunguis, assembly GCF_002925995.2. Classification (NCBI taxonomy): domain Eukaryota; kingdom Metazoa; phylum Chordata; order Testudines; family Emydidae; genus Terrapene; species Terrapene triunguis. Next base: position 1,438,649 of record NW_020699373.1, read on the forward strand.
TTGCAATGAAGTAGAACCTCTCATGTCCCAGGATGTTTTCAGGGTTGTTCTTGCAAGTTTCCGCCACATGAATGCAGACAGAGTAATTGGGAAAAATATAACCTCACATGAGAGGGTTTTCATTTTCATGGCAGATTTACATAAGATTGTCTTTATCTGGGAGATTCTTGATCAGCAGTCGAAGCAACAGCTGGTGCACTCTGCTTGAGCTGTATTTGGACATTGGGGAATGTCGTGTTATCAAAATGTTTTAAGTGCACCCATCAAAGCTGACAAAGTGGAACCTGCTACATCAGCCAGGCAGGCTCCTGCAGGTTTATGGCATGGTTTCACATCACTGTGTGGAAAACAAATTGCAAGGGGGCATGAAACAGAAATTATTCTAACACTAAGCTTGCTTTACTTTGAACTTTCCCAGAACTCAATTTAGGTCCAAGCCCTACAACTCTCTAATGCTTGTTTTGGGGTTTAAACCATTCAGTATTCAACAGTATTTGTGAAACTAGTAAAATAAACTTTTATGAGGCCCTCCTAGATGTATGTTTGTTTGAAAGGCACACACAAACCTGGGTAAACAAAACATGCTTTAGGACGACAGGGATTTTGCGTGTGTTAAATGAGTCATTTAACTGCATTTCCCCACAAATGTTTCTCTCTCCGATTGTGAACTGCATTGAAATCTACATAAAACGCTTTATGTGGTGTTAGATTAGGAAACGTTACTGACAAAGAGCTGCAGTCAAATCACAGCAGTCACCCTCAGTACTAAAACAAGGTTTTTCCTCACAAGCTATTTAATTACACATACAGTATGCCAGACTATTATTAGCAGCTTCAATACGTTCAAAATGCTTTAGCCAGTGTTGGGCTCAATTGTCTTTTCCATAATATCCAGATCGACATTTATTTTTATGACACGTTATGTTCTAGAAGAATAAACAATGCAATCACCTGATGGCTTAGCATGCATGGGATTTGCAGTGCACTAAAGATTCTCGTATTTTCACCCAGCATCCCACTTTGGCATAAAATTAGGCCATAAATTGACTGAATGCAGCTTTCCCAGATTAAGTTGGAGTTTTTCAGCCTGCTACTCAAGAAGGCAAAAATGAGCGTGCACAGCGCAGGTGTGGAGGGCTAGGTGAGAGGCACAAGATGGAAAGTGATGAGTGCAGGGGAATTTGATTCTAGGATAATGATGGTGTTGCTACGCAACTGCCAAGTTTCTCCTGCATAGTAGTGGGAGTAGGGTCAAAGAGGGGAGTACATAACTAAGCACCTCAGTAGCATGATGAAGATTGCTCCTAGATCCACATGTCCTCAGATATATCCATACAGAGCCCCCCCAACATCATCTTCTGTACCCTGTGCTCTTGGGGTTAAATGAGCATGCACACAAGAGGCTTGAGAGTTATTGCTGCTCAACATCAAGAGCCATGCCTAGTCCTTGATCTCACTTGTGCTTGTGAGGGTGAAATATAAAACTAGGACACCAACAAAAGAGAAAGTTGAACTTGCTGCTGTGTCTCTTGTGACCTTTCGAAGTAACCCAACACAATAACCAGTTGAAATTAGGAAGCTGCTTTTCACTCTGTGTTACCTCTCTCACTAAAGTACCCTGTTGTGGGATAAATACAATTCATCAAAGCACACGCTGGTATTTTGAAAGGTTTGAGTTTCACCCAAACCGCCCCAACAGACATCCTGACCACGCAGGTTAAGCCAACCCACAGCAAGGCTTACCCTCAGCATGCATATGGGAGCTCTGACACAAGAGAAATGGTAATTAACCCACCTGTGTTCAGGCTTCTTTTAAAGAGATTTTTTAACTTTTTGAACCTACCCTAAATGGCTTTAACAACTGGTAAGCAGCTCAAACCTGGCGAGCCAAGATGTTGCTGTTTGTTTATAAACACAAACTGCTATTTCTAAGACTGGAATCTTTTACATTTGTATGACTTAATTACATACCCCTTATATTTGTAGCCTGTTTGTTTCTCTTACATTTTAATCATCAGTTCCTTGATACTTTTTGTGAACAGGCATAGAACTGAATATTTTATATAAGAATGAGTGTATAAAGATGCTATAAAGAGTAAATTGGAGATATTGTTTATGATGTGCTTATGAGACAGATATTACAATATTCTGGACAAAATTTATGGAATTAAGCTAAACATTATTTAATTAAGTTTAATATCTATGGGGTCTTTTGTATGAAAGACAAAATTGTGTGTGTGTTCTTGTGGAATTGTATGCAACTTCCCTAAGAGACAGACTAATGCAAGCTCTGGGAAGGATTAGGAACTTCAAAGGACTTTGGGGGACAATGTGTTTGAAGTAGATTTCTGAGGAAATACTTGGGTTGAGAGAATTCCAAACCCCCACCTAAGAACTCATCTTTTGAAGCTTCACCCTGAGGGGTGGGGGAGACCTGTCTGCCGATCACCTGTTACATGAGAACAATTCAAAGACCCAATCTGGATTCTCCAGGAACCAAAAGACAAAGAACGGATTTTTGAATAAGTAGCCTGGATTTAAGGGCCTCCTTTCTGATCCAGTACATGGACAGGACTTCTGGTCCAAGGTGGGCCTCAATCTTTCGGAAAGATCCCTTCCTAGAGTTTGCAAGTTGATCTCTGGTAAGCTTATTCTCATGCATATAGGTTCTTTTATTTTTTTTTTTTAATATTTTTCTCTGTATTGCTCTCCACCTTAAGACTGTACTTGCTTAGAAATAGCTATGTGGTAACTTATAACTTTAGCAATCACACTGTATGTCTCTGAGGAGAGAAATGAAGCAAGCCTGCTTAGGCAGACTGCCTTTTGCCAGAAAGTCACAATACACCTAGGGAACTATGCAGCCTTGATGTACCCTGGCTAGAAGGGAGAGAGATGCAGGTCTCCACCCAAGAGAAGGAACAGCTGGGGAGGCCAGAAGCCTAAGAACATGTGCCCTTGCTGAACCACTAAGGGGGAAATACAGACTTGCAGTCACCCTGAACTGTGACAGCTTCTACCATTTATCTCCTAAATCTAGGAAATTTTAAAAAAAGCCTGGTTCATATGAGAAGTTACACATTTGAAATATGTTTTAGCAACATGAAGCATATGAAAAAGATAAAACACTGTAAAAAGTAAATGTTAGACACCCACACAAAAATCACTGAAGTCTGCCAGTGGGTATTTTATTACCAGTGCCAACCAGGGTTCTAGGAACATAGGAATTGCCATGTTGGATCAGACCCAGAGTCCATCTAGTCCAGTATCCTCTCTCTGATAGTGGTCAGAGCCAGATACTTCAAGTGGAAGATTTAAGAAGCCCACAGTAGGTCAATGTGGGACAATCAGCTCCCTACATAGGTCTGAGCCTGATCTCTAAGTGGTAGGGATTGGCTTAAGCCCTAAACACAAAGTTTAATATCCCATCCAAAATGTTTGTAGTCATTAGCTATGACAAACTCTGTACATTCTTGATATCCATATAAATAGCCAATCCCTTTCTCTTGGATAATATTATGGTATCTTAACTTAATGCAACTTTCTCACCCAGGTTAATTGTTTGTAATGGAGGATAAGTTGTCCATTTATCTTGCGCAGGATGCAGTAAAGTAGTCACATGGTTCCATAAGAAAGCTTTTTGTACTGCATAGTGTACTTGTAGGTGTTTGTAAAAAAATACACACACCCAACCTCTCAGAAGACCAACCACAACTTCCATCCCCAAAATTGTGCAGGAAAGGAGAAGCCATGAGCAGCTAAACCCAGCAAGTGTTATATACATACTAACCAAGAGAGTAACATCAATCAATGAGTGTCTTGTACTACTAGTGTATTGTATCCTTCCAGTGCATGATCCTTTGGATGTTTAAGGTTTTAGCCTGTTCATTATAATCCCAGGCATCTTCTAGGTGTCTATATCAACACCCCTCTGCAGGGTTATGACTATCCATTGGTTGTTTCCCAATTCCATTCTGGATAAATACGGTAATTCTGGGTTCCTGTTTTTCCTGCATTCCTTTTACAAATTACTTCTTCAAAAGTTCACTTGAAGGTGTATCTACACTATAACCATGTCTCTGCCCATATCTATATCTATATCCCACTCTCAGGCTACGCTGAGGAAGTTAGAAGAAATCCATTTTGGTATGATAAATTATATATTTTTAAAGGAGGAGGCTAATGTAACTGCTTTCAAGGTAACACCTCAAACCAGTGCTTTAAAAAGAGAAAATGCTCCTATTTGTCAGTAATTCTATGTTAACATTACCTATAACTGATAGCTATGAATTGGCAGATTAGAGTCCATCTTTCCTAACAAAGCACACAAACCCAACCCGTAATTGTATCGATTTCGTTTCCTACTGTTGTGATGCTTTTAATAGCTTCATTCCCTATTCTTTGGCCAGTACTACCACGACAAATATTTTATTTTCCTGAATTCAAACATGAATTCTACTAAGAGGTCATATACTGAGGTGTTCACTTAGACAAACCACCATTGAAACAAAAACGTTTTAATATCATAGCTGGACTAAAAACACACATACTACAAATACATTAAGTAAATTTGCATTTTAACACTATTGAAAAATTCTTTTGAATTCCTCGAGGAGCTGAAATAATGCATCATATATTTAAAAAAAAACTATATAATTAATTTAATGGAATTTTCTCACTTTGAAATAGGGTCAAATACATTAAACATGAAACATTCAAATTCCAAATTGCAAGTGAACTGTCTAAGGAACTTTTGGCCTTTTTTCCCATTCCAAAATATAAGAAACAAAAATATTACATTTTCAAAGCTAGTGTAAAAACATATGCATGCTTTGTGATGATACATGACCAAAAAGAGCACCAAGTCGTCTAAACTATTTTGTTTTTTGGTCCTGAGTCCCACCCTCTGCCCCCCAGCATGTCTGAAAAATCCAAAGGCTCAAACAAACTATATCAATGGCCAGGAGAAAAACCGGACTGAAACAGAGAAGATCAAACCTGGAGCTCTTTGATTAGTTGACTCATCAACATTTGTAGTGAACAAAGAGATGGTGATTTATTTTATTTATTTAAAGGACCTGGATTCACATTTCTCTCAGAGTAGAGAGCAGGGAGTCAATGTAGGAAGCTTTTCCTGTAGATGAAGTAGCTGTATAATGGTTGCAATTGCAGGGTACTTTTAAACTCAGGGTCAGGAAAAGAACCAGTTTGTATTTCCAAATTGTAAGAATGGTTGTGGAAACTACTGAACAGGATTCACCCTCTACACCAGAAGTATTTATAAGCAGCCTTACCTTCTCAGAGCAGGACTCCCTTTGTATGTCTTCACTGCAGAGTTAACTTGAGTTACTCCTTTTCAGTTAGCTTAGCTTCAAAATGGCTGTTCTCACTGCAAAATAACTCTTGAGTTAATGCATCCATGCTGGTGCTGCACTTGCTTATTGTGGCCCTAAGCCTTTTGAGCCACTGCATGAATTCTTCTCCTACAATTCACTGGGAAATTTCTCTGTGCTTGCTGGCCACATGGGGAGAATCATGGAAAGGCATTGAAAGATTTGTAGTACTTGAGTGGTGCTAGCCAGCATAACCTGCAGCGGAGTGTGCTGCTTGTGCTCACTTTAGTTTTAGCCATGCCCCTCTTCTAAGGCCAGACAACTGAAGGTAAAAGCACCACTGCACTCAAGGATTTGTGTGTGTGGACAGGACTTAAGTCAGGGACAACATTAGAGGTAACTTTTCAGCGAAAATAAGTTTTTGTGGTCAGTGGAACTCTCTGATTTTCTTCTAAGAACAGCCTCACTGTCTGAGGTCTATTACAGCCAGAGCAGTAATTTTGCACATGGTTTCAGTGTACTGAAAATATTTGAACATTTCACTCTGCTTCATTACAAACAACTTCACGGTCTCCAAATTCATCCACTGTAGAAGGAAAAGGTTTCTCAGCAATTCAGCTCTCACCCCTCCAAGGGCCTGACTCAGCTCTTCCTGGCAGCACTATATAAAGAGTAACTCAAGGAAATCAATAGAACTACACCTATGTGAAAGAAGCATGAGTTCACACGGAAGTCCAAAACATTTATTGAGTTCATTAGGCAAAATGCTCCATGAAGAAATGATACACAGCTCTCCATTGCCAAGGTCTTGGGTCACAGTTTCCTTGTTAATGCACATTTTTCAGTTGTTCCTCCGAAGAAATACATTCATTTTATTCCTCTGTCTCACACAGAGACACTGTTATTATTATCCCACTTGAACATTTTTAGTGCTATTCCAAAATGCTGTCTCATGAAATTAAAGTCTCACAACTTGTTGATTATATTAAAGTTATTCCTTCGCATTGATCTTCCTCTACTGTTATTTGTTTTAATGTCCTTAATTCTGGGCCATTGGCCCCATATTGACCCTCAGCCTATTTAGGGACACACCAGATCTTCCCATACCGTTAAGCTAATCTTTTAGCCAGAAGAGTAATCTGCTCCCAGATACTCAGACTATCACAATGCTGAGTATTTAGACAGCCCCTGAACCACTCAGCCAGAACACACACAACTCTCCCACAAGTACTTGCTCCTCCTTCACCAAATTTAACTTGGTGGAGATAGGATCACTCTTTCCTCGGGGCCAATCATGGGCTTAACGCAGCTATACTATTCATCTCCTAGGCTGCCACAATTAATGCTAAACAGCTACTCCATTTTGCCAGAAACCTCCTCCCCTACAGCAGATTTTATGTGGGGAAGAGCAGGTGTGTAAAACTAGTCAGAGTCTTTTGAGATTATAAAATCAAAGGAACCAGAGACCTCACACAAGCCTGACTTCCTGAGCTAAGGCTCGCAGTGTAAAACAGGCTTCTCTTTCCTAAAGAAACAGTGTGGCAAGGCCAGCCAAGGCACAAAGGTCTAGATCTACAAAAGGAACTTAGGCTGAGTCTTGCAATGCCTAATATTTAGATGCCCTGATGCCTAATGGAAGCCACAGCCCTGTGTTAGGTGCCCAGCCTTCCTGTACAATGCATGGGGAGAGTTAGGTGCCTACAAAATGGCTTCACAGCATGCTGAGCAGGGAGCAACCTAAACTAGCTATTTGGAAATGCCAAGGAGAGGGGTAGGGTCTAAGCCCTGCCCCTTGAAGGGACATGGGCACCTAAGTCTGGGCTGGAGAGAGGTGCCTCCCTCTCCTCGGGATTCAAAGCCATGAAGCCTCTCCTGAAGTTATGCAAGACAGGGCTTAGGTGCCTAAGACAAAGCTGGGGGAGTGCCCTCCTCCCCATAACCTTTGGTCCGGTGCAGGGGCGTTGAGTTATATGGGTCCAGGATGCCCGGACTCCAGCAAATTCAGGGCCCGGGGCGCCCGACTCCACCAATGTTCGGGGCCGGGTCTCTCCCCCTGACCTGCCTGCTGCCCCTGTGCACATCCCCTGGCCCCAGCTGCCGCCCCTGCGCGTCTCCCCTGCATCGTCCCTGCCTGCCCTGGGGAGCAGGCGGCTGCCCCCTGCAGCTCTGCGCTGCGCTCCCTTCCCAGCCGCTGCCACAGCCAGCTACAAGGGAGCGGCGCCGGCGGCAGACTGAGGCGGCTGCTGTGCCTGCGGAGGGAAGAGGGGAGGAGGGGCATGGCAGCCCCCTCCCCTCCCAGCAGGTGACTCCAAGTCAACTCCGGGTGGGGGCTTATACTGGCTGGAGCTCCTGAGCAGCAGGCTAGGGGAGCTTGGGTGAGTGTCACTGCTGCCAGTGGGGAGAGGGCTGGGGGGAGTCTTCCTCTCTGGCCTCCCTCCCCAACCCCAGGGCAGCCCACCTGCTGCACCCCAAACTCCTCATCCCCAGCCCCATGCCCTGCACCCCCTCCCACACCCCAACCCTCTTTCCCAGCCCAGAGCCCACACCCAAACCCCCTCCCAGATCCTTAGGCAGGTGTGGGGGGGCAGCAGGACATGGACCTATTCTGGGCACCACCAAAAATTATACAAACCTGCCGCCCTTGGTCCAGTGGTAAGAACACTCACCCACATGGGAGAAACACAGCCTCAAATCCCTGCTCTGCCATGTCAGCAGGGTTTTAAACCCAGGTCTCTTAGCTCTCAGGTGAGTGCCCTGACCATTGGGAAACCCAGCATTCTGGGTGGAGTTCCCCCCCCCCCCATCTCTCTTCCTGGATATGTTCCACTTTGTATAACTGGTCATTGAAACAGAGACTCAAACTTGGTCTCCCAAGTGCCAGGTGAGCACCCTAATGACTGGGGTAGAGAGACATCCTCATGCTTCCCCTGGCCCAGTGATTGTTAAGCAATTCTTACAAAGTGGAACCACTTCCACAGGCGAGATTGAGAGAAATCCATCTCAGAAGGCTCCATAGCCCAGTGCACCTCAGAGGCGAGAGTGCTGAAGTGAAACCCTGCTCTCTTCAGGCAGAGGAGGGATTTGAACACCAGCCTGTCACATCCTGGGTGAGTGCCCTAACCACTGGACTATAGGGGGAATGTGGAACTACCTCCTTCAGCCCATGCTTTGCCGAGGCCTGGTCTAGTAGGTGGGCTCTGATCACACCTCCTGAATCAAGCCCTGCGGATGGGAACAGGACACCTAGCTTGACTATCCTGCTGTGGTTTAGGCATGAGTTGGTAGGTTGGCAACAGGACTTTGGTGTCTGTGCACCTGCCAACCAACAGAAATTTATGTGTCCTAGGGACTTCAGGCACCTACAGGGTTAGGTGGCACTTGAGCTGGTATTTGGAGGATCTAAATTTTGCCTGTAGGCATCTAAAGTGACACGTAGGTGCCTAAAGCCTAAACTGCAGTGCTTACAGGAGACAGTAGGCCTATGAGGCACTCAGTGCAAGTTACCACACAGAGTGCCAGGATTGAATTATGTGTGCTTATTCTCCCCTCCCCCCTGCAAATTACTATTCTATTTTAAATAGAATCCATCTGTGAATCCAGCACAATGTTAATCAGTGATGTTCACATGTCTGCTGTTACAGGACTGAGCTCCTCTGGTATCTTTGCTGAAGCCCTAAACCCAGGGCCGGCTCTGGCTTTTTTGCCGCCCCAGGCAAAAAAGCCTCCGGCTGCCCCCCCCCCAGCGGGGGGGGGGCGGCCGGAGCCCCGGAGGGAGGGCGGTGAGCCCCGGCGGGGGCTCCGCTCTCCCCCTGGTGGCCGGGGGCAGGGTGCAGGGGGGGGAGGGCGGCGAGCCCCAGCTGGGGCTCGGCTCTCCCCCCGGCGGCCAGAGCGCCGCGCCGCCCCCCTCCAGGTGCCGCCCCAAGCACCAGCTTGGTTGCCTGGAGCCGGCCCTGAGTGGGTCTGGTACTTTCCCACCCTTCCAAGGAAGCCTGTTGACCC
>NW_020699373.1:1452980-1693915 GCF_002925995.2 Terrapene triunguis
GAGGGGCCAGGGCAAGGCCTTTGGTCGGCCACATCCAAGCGCTCTGCCCGGCTGCTCTGGTGGTAAGAGCCCCTCTGGCCAAGCCACCGACTAGCTGCTCTGAAAGGGGTGGTCAATGACCCCAGAACAACTCTTCCATTGGCATGGTGGGGGGGGGGAGGGCGGCCGGAGCCCCAGGGGGAGGGCGGCGAGCCCCGGCGGGGGCTCCACTCTCCCCCCGGCGGCCGGGGGGAGGGCGCCGGGGGGTGGCCGGCCGGAGCCCTGGGAGGAGGGTGGCGAGCCCCGGCAGGGGCTCCTCTCTCCCCCCGGCGGCCGGGGGGAGGGCGCCAGGGGGGAGGGCAGCCAGAGCGCCAGGGGGAGGGCGGCGAGCCCGGCCGTGGCCCCGCTCTCCCCGGGGGCCGGAGCGCCGCGCCGCCCCCCTCCAGGTGCCACCCCAAGCACCAGCTTGGTGGGCTGGTGCCTGGAGCCGGCCCTGCCTAAACCTACCATATTAGAAACTACAAACAATGCTAAAAAGTATGCTATCTTTGGCCTTTCTAAAGGCCCCATTCCCGCATCAGCTTGCCTGTTTTTAACCTACCCCCTCATCAGGTAGCTTGATCTCCTTTGAGGTATAAGTACTAAGGTCTGCAACACCAGAGCAACCTCACTCTGCTGCTGGAGAAATCAGTTTGCTTTTTGCACTTGTCAATGTATTTCTTCCTTGTTGGAAACCATTCCCAAAGGCACAAAATGCAATGGAACTAGGCAGAACAGTCATCATTGTAGTCCTGCCATAGAGATACAGAAAACAAACTCAAGAGGAGTGAGATTAAGGCATGGAAGGGAAGAAGTTTAGCAGCTAGAGACTGCTGTTAAAAACCCAGAGCCTTTCCCTGGCTCTGGGTTGCAGCAGACGAGCATGCTGGCTACAACTGAGACAATGCAATAAAACGTTCATAATACAGCAGGAGTTTTTCACCGTGCAGTAATATATACTGCAACTGCAAAGGGAAAGCAGGCCACAGGTAAACCATAATACTTGGCAGTTCTGCATCTTCAAAGCACTATGCAATCATTTAGTTAACTGATCCTTACACCATTCGCATTTTATAAATGGGGAAATTGAGGCACTGAGAGTATAAATCATTTACCCAAGAACACAGAAACAGTCAGTGCTGGGATTAGAATTTGGGAGTTCTGAATTCTTAGTCATATGCCTAATCAACGGGTGCATGCTGCTCTCACATTATCCTTTTTAAAAACAGGAATCATTTGTTTTCATCCCACTTCATGGATTATGAATGACAGTGTGATTGCTAAAAATGGAAAAAATCCAAAATCGAGTGGGTTGTTTTAGAGCTCTGCTAAACCCAGGTATCATCACAGCATCTGTGGGATTATAACAGGGATCAAATGAAGAGCCGCAGACCCAGGAGTTTTGCTTTTTGAGCAACCAAAATAAAAAAGAAGAAAGAATTGCTGTTCTATTCTGGGACTGCGGCTTAACATTTGTTTAATTCTCCCACTACTGTATTTACAGACAACATTATGTTTGCACAATGCAGAGCTCTCAGAAAAGAAATGAGCAGTATAAACATATGACCACGATATGAGGATTCATAATCCTTTGTACATGGCAGACACACATGGTGGTTATGCCACAAACCAAACTGTTCTGTACAGAAGTGCACTGGAGAAAGGTTCTGTTTTGTAAGAGAACATAGAAGAAATGGAATGAATCTGTAATCCACACTAGAATTATAAAGTGACACTGATTTACAAGGAGAAAAGTGCGTAGAAAGCTCCAGGATTTATTTTTTTATTTATTTTAAAGGATAATTATATGGCAGGGTTTCTTTACACTAATCTGTTTACAGAAATATTGAGCATGCATTACACATCAAACTCAATAATTCCCCCCTATCTTTGTACTCCAAAATTTTCAGTTAATTAAACTGATTTGTCTGTTTTTTGTGGGTTGGAAACTCTTGCTGTCATCCTTTCCAATCACTACTTATTTAAATTTCATCCTTGGCCAGTTTCATGATAATGTTTATCTGCTCCAGAGGATTTGAAATGAGAGTAATACACTACTCTCCCATTTAATTTCTTTCTTAAAGCTGGAAAAAGCCAAGCATCAACTGGCCAGTTAGATAACACAATTTCCCTTGTAGGTTATTTGCTTAAGATAGCTACGGGCTAATTTAATTCCTGAGTTGCTTATTTACTGGTGCTGTTAGGGATTCCCTACAGTTAAGAATGAACTGTGCACAAAGTTTCTAAAGAGAATCCTGCATGGAAGTTTCCTGATGCAGGATCAGGTTAAAGTAAAAAAAAAAAAAAAAAATTGCTCATTTCTAGTCCTGCAGAAATTTAACTTCTTCCACTACCTGAACAGAAATCTAATGTTCTGTTATTTGCATACTTAGTTTTTGGAGCTATTTATCTTGCATAGTAAAGACACAAATGGATACTTCACAAGAATAAGGTTTTTAATGGATAGCTTACCTTTACCTTTGTCTGATTTCTTTTTAAACTCCCACTGAAATGCCTAGCAAGAAAAGCAAACATGTAAAATCAGTAAAACAAAGGCATCTTTGTTTGCTTTTCATGTTCGAAGTGCTTTACAAACTTTAATTCTCACACCATTTCTGTCAGGTAAGGAAGAATTATTATTCCCACTGTTTCAAGGGAAATTGAGGGAAAGGGTGGTCCAGTGACTTCTTACAACAAGACCCTGGTAGAGCAGACCTGTGCTTCTGGTCCTGTGCTCAGTCCACTAGACCACACTGCTTCATTGACTAAGCATTTTCCATACATTTCAGTTTACATTTTCAAAGTGCTTTGCAAGCATTCACTAATGAATTCACGCCACAACCCTCCAACACAGGAAATAACAATCTCAGTGGAACCTTCTACGTTTTTGTTTTGTTTTGCAAGTTGTTTGAGCAGAGAGGAACCTTTGTTTTAGAAAGATGGCATTGTCAGAGCAGAGAAAGAGCTCCACAATACTTCTCTATGCTGTCAGTCTCATGGAACACTGGGTTGTAACAAGTTAAGAGCCCCTGGATGAGCTATGGGCAAATCATTTGGATTAAAATAAAAATCTTCACCCAGAACCTCAACAAAACACAAACTTTCTTAAGGTTTCCCACAACTAGTGAATTTTCCCTTCTTACTCCCATTTTTGTGCATTTCTGGGTTCTATTTAGGATCAGAGGTAGAAGATTCAAAATAATGGAAATAGTGGAAAGCTCACTAGGCAGCCAGTTCCTCTGAGATTTCCAGCTCTGTCTGGGAGATCAAGAGAGTTTAGGATGACCAGACAGCAAGTGTGAAAAATCGGGACAGGGGGTGGGGGTGGGGGGTAATAGGAGCCTATATAAGAAAAAGACTCAAAAATCAGGACTGTCCCTATAAAATCGGGACATCTGGTCACCCTGAGAGAGCTGAATAATTTGGATAAGCATTCATACCTTTCTCTGAACTGCTGCACCACATATGGGCCCAAGATGGACACACCCCAAACTTCTGAGGGGGTGGTATCTGAACCTTGCACATGGTCCTTTCATCTAATGTGCCTTAGGCCTGAATGCCTCCAAGCTCCAGAGTGTTTCAAATCTGGAAACAAATTTTGGGGTATAGCCCAATCACTACTCCAAAATATTTGAACTTCCTCACCCATCAGTATCCAGGGTGTGTAGTGGAAGAAATCCATATAGTCCAATTAAACATGTAGGCCAAGGTTTTTAATCATCACTGGTGATTTTTGGATGCCCAGTTTAAGACCCCTTGAAGAGGTCTTGCTTTTCAGAGAGTAACTTCTCTGCACTTTCTAAACAAAATAACTAAATAATCAGGACCCTAGACAGTGACTGAAGCTGGACACTGTCCCAGTTCTCAGGATACTGACAGGCACCTCCTGCTCTCTGGGTGCTGCCATCTGCATAAACAGGAGTCTCCCCAATACAAAATTGAGTCAAGTACTCCAATTGCATTTGAAGGGGATGGGGGGCTCCTAGTTCCCACTGCCAAAGTCCTTTCAATATAGTCCCAGAGTTCCTAACCCCAGAAGGGGTACAGGATAGTTGTACTGACCACGTAACAGCTCGCCTTGGGGCTTGCCAAATCTATGCTACCTGGTCAGTATACAGGAATATGTTGTCTCCTTGTAGGCATGGGGGAGATTAGTGAGTGTCCTTCTTGAGGACAGGTTCCCTGAAGCCTTCCAGGAGCCTCTCTCAAGAGATGTAGAACTGCTGTCTACTCTCTTCTAGAACTGCTCACCTACTGTCTGCTGCTTCCTGCTTTTAAACCCTTATTCCACCCCTACATATATTGACAGGGCCAGAGGGGCAGGAGCATCCTTGCCCACAGCAGCTCTTTAACCCCTTTGTCACCATTGTGAGGTTTATACACCCCATCAGAACACCCAAAATCACTAGTCACTTGAAAATCTTGGCCATAATATTCTGTACCACATAACATAGGAAACCTTCTCTGCTTCATACAGCACCACTAGCAAGGGGGAGGAAATCTTAGAGCATCTGGATCAGTGCTACCATTTTTCTCCCCTCCCCCCCCCCAAGTGATACTAGTGCCAAATGAAGATGGGAATCAGCCAGGTCCCTTGTCATGTCATGGGGAAGTTAGAGCTTTTCTGGTAAAGTGGGTTGGCCCATATCCTTTTCTTCAGGCCTGGAATGGAGCATGAGTCCTTCCCCCTCTGAATGCAGATGACAAGAGTTTTGTTAAAGGTGAGCAGGTAGAAGATTCAATTTGTGGGTTTTACATGTCAAATGCAAGTGATCTGACAGCCACCATGAGAGTGATCTGGTCAAATCACTGGTCGGATGAAAGAACAATTAAAAAAGTATATACCCATTTCCTGTCCATACAAGCAACTGTGTGTGGGACAGGTCTTGGAGGGCAAGTCTTGATTCAAAATGTGTGTGTACTGGAAAGGTCTGCACAGAGCTCAGACTAGGGAACGGAATCTGCTAGCCCAACGACCTGTCCTTTTCCAGATGTCCAAGCTGTGAAGTCTGTCCTTCCTTCAGTGCCCATAGCCAGCGTGGCTCCCATTCACATTAACGGAAGTCCACAACAGGCACATGTGTGGAGAGGAGAACAAGCCCTCTGGTGAACAGAATATAACAAAGCAGCCCTTGTGATTTTGCAGACTCTTGAAGAGAATGACTTGCCTAGCCAGGTATGGTGAGGCCTAGAAAGGGGCAGGATTAATGTTGCAATGCATGATGGAAGAGCTGTCTCTGCAGTGCACTTGCTTAGTTCTGCACTTCACCAATGTGCCTGACTGTACCAAACAGCACCCATGGAAGGGGTGAAGTGTGCTACTTCCGTCTGTATCCATACCCTAAAGAATCTGGACTTTCTGTGCATGATAAGAAATTATGTAATAAGGATAACCATGTCATCTCCTTGTGATGCTTCCTGGGGGTACCCAAGGTTGTGAGGCACCTCGCAACCACCTGCCCCTAGCACAAGGAAGGCTTGTCTGTGCCTGCCAGGGGTCAGCTCTCCAACTCCTTCAGTCTGAAGTGTCTCTCTGTAGTGGCCAGGCCCTGGGTCGCTGGACACTCACAGTATTCACAGATTCACTGTGTCCCGCTTACCAGTTCCACCTCAGATGACTGTGCTGCTTATCACCCAGCACTTAGGTCTATAGTGAAATCTAGTAAGCGCTACAGATAAAGCACACCGATTCAAGTAATAGTAGCAGAAGCATTGGAAACAAATGGTTCCATGTAACATAAAATCATGACACACTTTCTGGAGCCTAGCTGTGATTAACAAGGTACTCTCATGTCTAACCAAGTGTTACTCACCCAAAATCCTTGCAGCATTTTACAGCCAGGGGGCTGTAACCTGCCTTTCATGAGACAGACATGCTGCCGGCTTGCCTGCTAGGTGAAGGATTCTTTGTCCCCCAAAATATACATCCTTTGTCATAAACAGGACACTCTCTGCTGTTTGTTTCAGCTTGCAGCTTTCCTTTCTCATAGATTTTGCAATTTCTCATTTCGCCACTGGCTTAGCATGCAAATAGGCATGCAGTGTGAGGCATACAATACCAAATGGCCAGACAGGGAGATAGATGTCTGTTACCTTGGAAATGTTCCTTTCAGGCAGGAGATATATCACCTCCTGGTGACCTGCCTTAAATCCAAGACCTTAAGAACATAATTTTCGGTATAGATACATAACTCCTTAGATATTATCCGTACATACATTTCACAATGATTATGCCAACCAGCAGACTACTGGCTCTCGGTAGAGATCCCACATGCCACCCTTTGGTGAACTCTGATACATATATCTGACCCAGGGGATCCCAGTAAAACCCTATGCACTCCCCTTGTGCCCTCTGCCACCAGGGGGTCCCTGGGTCATACTCCCTCTTTAGCCAATCCCACTGCCTCCCCATACAGGATCAAGATACAGCTCTAAATTGCACTTTGATTTTAAAAACTCTTCAGAGTCTTGGGCCAACCTGCCTCATGAAACTTGTTCCTTTCCACTCCCCTCCCTCTTCTCATCTAGCATCGTCCTCCTTCTAGCTTCTTCCCACAATCTCACCACAGTTATTACAGCTCCTGGATCAGATTGCCTGTATATAATATCTCACCTACATCATAATACCACCTAGCTCTTATATAGCTCTTTTCATCCATAGATCTCAAAGCACTTTCCAAAGAAGGTCAGTATCATTATCTCCGTGTTATAGATAGGGAAACTGAGGTACAGAAAGGTGAAGTGACTTGCCCAAAGTCACCCAGCAGACTAGTGATAGAGCCAGGAATAGAATTCCAGGTCCCCTGAGTCCCAGTTCAGTGCTCTGTCTACAAGAGCATCTGGAAATATGCTGGTGCTTTTTCTACAGTCCTCTCTGCCTCTGCTCTTTATTGTTTCACTCTGACTGTAAAACATTCAGAGAGACAATCTGATGCTATACAAAATAAAGCTGTATTGTATTGCATGTAAGGTGAGAGCATCCTGTAACTAACACAAATACATTTTATTTTTAAAAGATGTATATTTAGTTTTAGTGGGGCTGGGGCAGGAAACAGGAACATTGCTATCTCACCATGTAGATTGATGCACTGTATAAACTGATATAGTGTGTTAGTGATAAAGTAGTAAAAGTATTGTATTCAGCCTCAAAATGCCTTTTACGGGGCTAAAGCTATCGCAGAAGAAAGACATTTACTTTAATTCGCTAATGTTTTTACAGTGCTTTGAAAATATGGAGTGCTATGAACAATTGCCTTTTTTGAAGCATTGTTATTAAGTGGCCACTTTGTACCATTCCACTGCCCGATTCTGGCTGTAGAGCCAGCATATCTGGACCAGAGAGGATCTCCTAAGTGCAAGGGGGATCCTGCAGTGTAGTAGAGCTAGTGTAGAGATACCGAAGCCACCCTCTCCACACAGCTGCCTGCAATGGGACCATAGGACCAGGGACAAGGCTAAGATACCACCAACATGCATCAATCTCTGGCTGTAGGGTTGGCCCCACAGGGATGTTAACAGGTAGAGAAGTTTGAGCTAAAGTAGTTTAAGGGCTGTTTTAACCTACATAAGGGGACTGACCTTGCTTACAACTGCCTCAGGATCAGCGGCGCTCATAGGCAAGTTCTAGGTCTCAGAATTGGGAGAGTTCAAAGTTGAGCTTACACACACACACACCCCACAGCCCCACCTTGCACTGCATGCTCCTTAGCCAGAGCTGAAGATCTGCCCCAGTGTGTGTTAAATTTCAAGTTCAATTTTTTTTCCCCCGCACATATTTTCTTGTCCTACAGGTCTCCCTTTTGTTATGCCTATCGCAACAATGGGGCTTAAATCTCAGATGGCAGCAATAACAAAGTCCTTGCTCCTGCTTGTAATTTATTGTCTGATAAACTGTATGACCCTAAGAGCACCCCAATGCCAGTTGGCAAGGGGCTCCCTGCTACTTGTATGGCCGGACCTGCTCAATACACCTCCTACCCTGATATTTATTTAAAAGGAGTCATTAACAGATCATGTGAAAACTAACACCACACTGGTCTTTAATATCACTCTAAAATGAATGTAACACTGCTGTATGTGAAATTATGGAGTCTGTAAACAGGCCAAGGAGGCAAAACAGGTTTTTACCAGATGAAGGAGAATAGCCAGCCCCTCTTGGGCTCAGTTGAAAAATCAAGCCAGATGTGGCCAAGAACAATGGACCATTCATTTGCATCGGGGGTCACAGGAAGACCTGTGATTTTCGCATAACAAATGGCGACTGCAAAAATGAACCTGGCATTGGCTCCCTGGTGGACACAGCAAGCTGAGTCCCCAGGAGGGCTTCCTGACTTTGAAAATGATGATAAACTTGGAGAATATAAGGAATAGAAGGCTTGGGGGTACCCTCACCTAGGGGACAATGGGGAGCATCACCCACTGCATTCATGAAAGTGGACCCTCTTGGCACAGGAGGCAAGAGTAGCTGTAAACTGGCTATAGGTGAAAAACCTGCTTAGACAAAGATTGTAACTTGCTGAAATTAAGTTTTACTCACTAGGAAGCATGTTCTGTTTTGTTTTACTTTTAACCAGACCTTTGTCTTCTGTGTCTATTTATTATCACTTAAATATCTGTTCTTTGTTAATAAACTTATTTTTGTTTTATAACACAACCATGTCAGTGCTGGGGAGTAACCTGAAGGGTAAAATCCTCAGCCAAACTACCCGGCTGGTATGCACTCGGTCTCTCTGGGGACAGTGACTGTAATAATTGTTGTGAAGATCCAGTGAGAGGGACTGGGCACTGCAGGGAAGACAGTTTTGGGGAGACATGGGTCTGGAAGGGCTGTTGGTGTCAGGGCTTTGAGCCAAAGCTGCACAGCACAGAAACACCCAAGTTACAGGGTAGATGGTGACACAACCCCATACTGGTCCGGGTGAACCCCCCATAGGATCACATGCAGCCTTTGCTAACCTTCAGAAAAAGAAATTTGCCAAGCCTTGTCGTCTCTTTTTCTTACCTTATAGAACCATCTATTTTGCTTTACATTGGCTCAGTCTATTGATGAAAAAATAAAACTGAGCTTTAGGGATGGATGGTGAGAAGTTCTCCACAACATACCATTTAGGGAGAAAAATGTTCATAATGGAACAAGAAACAACAGAAGAGGACTAGAGAATACAAATTACTTCATATCAAGTAACCTTCACAGACCAGCTCACAGAGGAGGATTTTAAGAAGCATCTGCAACTATGTCATAGAAATGGAGAATGGGCCATCCTAGGCAAAAGATACAGAAAACAGGTCTTGCGTTTCTTCCAAAAAAAATCTACTGAAGTCATTGTCATTCTATTGACTTTTTATCTTTCCATTCCCCTCCCAAAGGCATTTTTTGGGGGGTGGGGATTTTCTCTTCCCAAAGGCATTGGGGCGGGGGAGGGGGTTCAAGAGCACAAGCATGATAGATACCCAAATCCCATTGAAAGTCAATGGGATTTGGGCCACTAGCTTCCTTAGGCTCCTTTGAAAATCCCAGCTTAGTGATGCTGATGGGTGACAGACTAACACCTTCATCTTATCCACAGACAATGTATACAGAACTTAGACTAACAGTTCACGTTTCCACACAGTGCCCTACCGATAAGCCTTGCCCTGCTCCAGAGGGACCATCTCCAGCTGTCAGAGAACATTTCACTTACATGCCCCTCCACAATTAGGCCTCTCTGACAAAAATGGCAACTAAATGCCAGTTAGTGCCAATTTTATTATGTGTTTTTAGGATGTGGATGCTTGTCCATGAGGAACTGGGCTAAGACCACCAACTTAGGTCACATACACAGTAAGTCACTAAATAATATCCAAAGTCATTACATGTGACTATCTACTGACCTGAGCCCGTAGTGGTAAAAGATTCTTTACCCCGATACTAGTCTCTTGAGCATCACAGCTCTTGTTTAATTGCATCTCAACTAAAATTAAAAATATAACCCATCTCGAGTAAAAAAGAAACACAGGACTCCAGGAAGACGATTAATGTAGTTTGAAACTTGACATTTTAAAACTCAGCACATAAGAGCTAGCAAGAGACAGGAACATTTATGGCCCAGGGGTTGTATTCTGCCCATTGAAGTCAATGGAAGTTATTCATATGATATGGCAAGAGAATCAGGCCCAAGCCAAACTTTAACAGTTGACCTGTGATTGGACAAGAGCTAGGCTGGTGATGGCTCTGTTTCGTATCCTTCTCACATATTTTATAGAATGCACACACACACACACACACACACACACACACACACACACACACTCTCTCTCTCTCTCTCTCTCTGCCAGAGTGGTCTGGAGCATTGTTCCGGCACCTGAAATCCAGCACAGAGCAGTGCTCTGGCATTTTTATGTGATACACAGGGTTGCTACATCACTCACATTTGCATGGCTGCCCCGTCATCCGATGATGGGCAACCACCCAGGCAAACCTGAGGGGCTGTGACCCCAGGCCACAATGCCGCTTCTCTTCCAAATTTGACCTGAAGCATGTGAGTGAGGCAGGCAAGGTGAGTGAGCACAGCAACTGGGTGCCCAGAGCCAGAAGGAGCCAGCCTAGCCCAGGAAAGGAGCAGAGTCTGGAGCTGGGATGGGAGCTTCATTGAATGGACAGGAAGGTCCTGGGGACAGTGGTGAGGGACTATGATATGAGTAGGGATTGTTGGGGGCCAAGTGGGTTATGTTGCGGGGCGGGATGGATTAGGGTTGGAACATGAGGGATGTTGGAGGCTGTGGGCAGCTGGGCTGAAGTGTTGGGGGCTGTACTAAGTAGGATGTGTGTCAGGGCTGCGGGATTGGGGGAGGGGCTGCCAGGATAAGTAGAAGATAGTGGAAAACCATTGTCAACATGGTCTGATCAGTCAGTTTAAATTGTTTTTATGGAGTGACCCAAAAGAAGCTGGAGCACACCAATGAATCCTGCCCTTATTTGAAGTTTGTAGAGAATATTGTTGGAAAAACAGTATTTTATATGTGCTGCCAATAGGTTTTTTGACAAACTACATGTGTTCTTTGGATGTGCCTTGCTACGTAGTTTAAAGGTTGGCATATAAAAGCTGAGTTCCGTGTGTTTTATGCTGATCTATGTGTATTTATTACTACGTGTGAAGTCTTATAATTGCTGTTGCACAGTTTTTCAATGAGAAAAAATGTGTTGGTACAATGTTTTGAATATGGGTGTTTTATCTTTTGGTAACATCAGACACAAGATAGATTTTGGAGACTGTGTCACCCATGGCAGAATTACCAACTTGAGCTCACTTCTGTAGGGCTCCTGCCATATAAAATTAGCAGAATATCACTGTACATACATATATAGTATGAGAATGCAGTTAAAATGACTCCATAGTAGGCTCTATGATGTTAAAGCTCCAACACCTTTTGGTTTCCACCGATTTGGTGGTAGAGTGAGTTTTGGCAGGCTCCATTTCCTCATCTCAGCAGCATGGTAACTAAAGCCTGAAGCCCTTAGCAGAGGAGAGTTGTGTCTCCATTTTGTTGTCCATAGTGTTCACTATTCATTAGGAAGACACTTGCACTGAATTCACTGACAAAACTCCCATTGATTTTATTGGGAGCAAAATCATTATTATTCATTTCATCAATTGTTCATAGGAACTCCCCTTGACTTCAACATAAATTTCTGTGGGAATTGCATGCAAGCAACAGTTAAGATGAATGGTGCCCTGAATGAATTAAGAATAGCTTCAAGCAGTATTACATGCCTATGATGGGGGGGGGGGGGGGGGGAAACGGGGCCGGAGGTTTACGGCGGGGGCGGGGGTGAATGCATTGTGATACCCACAACCAAATAATCATTTATAGCATGCAAGCTGAGCAATTCTTAGCTCACATAAACCTCCTTGCTCTAATCCTGATTTGAAATAATTCTAGTGTAAAATCTATACTGCAGAGCCTAATACCTTTAATGAGGGACAGCTGGGGGGGGGGGAGGGGCAGGGGAAATGGTGTCTGTATACAAGAGAGAGAGAGAGACACACACACACACACACACACCTCTGTATGCTCAACCTTCCCTCGCTCTTATACAAAAAATGTGGGTTGTGCAGGGCTCTGCAGTTGGAGTAGCTCGTTTTTTTAAGACTCAGCCCATGGGCATCAGCAGGCTTTGTAAATCATAGCCCAGGATTTGTTTTTGTCCATGTAATGTAAATAGAGTGGGGACTTTAAAGTAGTACATTTGCATCATTGTTGGCAATAGCAGAACACTTTTTCCCTTTCATTCCTTAATGTATCACAGCTCAAAAGCTCTATGTTGACTGGAATGTTACACACAAAAAACTTATGCCTCTGTAATTTGAGTAAACTATCATCTAATTAAACAATTTAGATTGAATATGCTAATGCAAAGGATCATAAAAAAAGAATAATTACAAAGGGACTTCAAGAAGATAATTACAAATGGGATATGTTGAATCTGAATAAAATTCCTATTTTCTTTAATTACTGAAAACCCATCTTAGCCAGGGATTGAGAATATCTTTATTTAAGCATTGTATACATTCAGATACTAGGAAAATATTAACTTGATTGATATATCTGTTAGCTATTGCCTAACAACAATCAAAGCTTATGGACTTTAGACTGAAGATGAAAAGAAGGTTCCTATGACACGGTTTAAATGAGAATATAGGAATGACCATACTAGGTCAAAACAATGGCAATCTAGCCCCGTATCCTGGCTCTGACAGTAGCCAGGCATTCAGAGGTTTAGGGATTCCCAAATCATGGGACTGTGTCCCTGACCATCTTGACTATTCCATAAACTTATCTAATTTTTTTAAACCCAATTATACTTTTGGCCTTCACAACATTCCCTGGCAACAAGTTCTACAGGTTGACTATCCATTATGTGAAGAAGTACTTCCTTTTGTTTTAAACCTGCTGCCTCTTAATTTCATTGGGTGACCCTTTGTTCTTGTCATGGGAGGGGTAAATAACATTTTCCTATTCACTTTCCCTGTATAAGTCATTTTATAGACCTCTAACATACTCCCTTAGATATCTCTTTTCTAAAATGACCAGTCTCCGTCTTTTTAATCTCTCCTCATATGGAAGCTGTTCCATTCTTTTAATCATTTTCATTGCTCTTCTCTACATCATTTTTTAGATGGGGCAACTAGAACTGCACATAGTATTCAAGATGTGAGCATACTATGGATTTATAAAGCAGCATTATATTGTCTATTTTATTTATCCCTTTCCTAATGGTTCCTAACATTGTTAGCTGTTTTCACTGCACACTGAATAAATATTTTCAGATAACTATCCATGATGCCTCCACGATTTCTTTCTTGAGTTGTAACTGTTAATTGAGACCCCATAATTTTATATGTGGGACTATATTTTCCAATCTGCATTACTTTGCACTTGTCAACACTGAATTTCATCTGCCATTTTTTTAACATAAGAACAGCCATACTGGGTCAGACCAAAGGTCCATCAAGCCCAGTATCCTGTCCTCTGACAGTGGCCAATGGCAGGTGCCCCAAAGGGAATGAACAGACAGATTTATCATCAAGTGATCCATGCCCTGTCACCCAATTCCAGCTTCTGACAAACAGAGGCTTGGGACAACTTTCCTGTCCATACTGGACAATAACCATTGATGGACCTATCTTCCATGAATCTGTCTAGCTTCCCTTTTGAACCCCGTTTTAGTGTTGGCCTTCACAACACCCTCTGGCGAGGAGTTCCAGAGATTGACAGTGCGTTGCGTGAAAAAAATGCTTTCTTGTGTTTGTTTTAAGCCTGCTACCTATTAATTCCATTTGGTGGCCCCTTGTTCTTGTATTATGAGAAGGAGTAAACAACACTTCCTTATTTACTTTCTCTATACCACTCATGATTCTATAGACCTCTATCATATCCCCCCTTAGTGACCTCTTTTCCAAGCTGAAAAGTCCCACTCATATTAATTTCTCCTCCTACGGAAGCCTTTCTATACCCCTAATAATTTTTGTTGCCCTTTTCTGAACCTTTTCCATTCCAATATATCTTTTTTGAGATAACCACATCTGCACGCAGTAGTCAAGGTGTGGGCATACCATGGATTTATATAGCGGCAATATGATATTTTCTGTCTTATTATCTCTCTCTTTTTTGATGATTCCCAACATTCTGTTTGCTTTTTGGACTGCTGCTGCACATTGAGTGGATGTTTTCGGAGAACTATCCACAATGACTCCAAGATCTTTCTTGAGTGGTAACAGCTAATTTAGACCCCATCATTGTATATGTCTACTTAGGATTACGTTTTCCAATGTGCATTACTTTGCATTTATCAACATGAAATTTCATCTGCCATTTTGTTGCCCAGTCACCCTGTTTTAAAAGATCCTTTTGTAGCTCTTCGCAGTCTGCCTGGGACTTAACTATCTTGAGTAGTTGTATCATCTGCAAATTTTGTCACCTCACTGTTTTTACCCCTTTTTCCAGATCATTTATGAATATGTTGAATAAGACTGGGCCCAGTACAGATCCCTGGGGGACACCACTATTTACCCCTCTCCATTCTGAAAACTGACCATTTATTCCTACCCTTTGTTTCCTATCTTTTAACCAGTTACCAATCCACGAAAGAACCTTCCCTCTTATCCCATGACTGCTTATTTTGCTTAAGAGCCGTTGGTGAGGGACCTTGTCAAAGGCTTTCTGAAAATCTAAATACACTATATCCACTGGATCTCCTTTGTCCACATGCTTGTTGACCCCCTAAAAGAATTCTAGTAAATTGGTAAGGCATGATTTCCCTTTACAAAAACCATGTTGACTATTTCCCAACAAATTATAGTCATCTAGGTGTCTGACAATTTTGTTCTTTACAATAGTGTCAACCAATTTGCCCAGTACTGAAGTGAGGCTTACTGGTCTGTAGTTGCCAGGGTCACCTCTGGAGCCCTTTTTAAAAATTGGCACCACATTAGCTATCTACCAGTCATTTGGTACAGAAGCTGATTTAAATGATAGGTTTCAGATGACAGTTAGTAATCCTGCAATTTCAGATTTGAGTTCCTTCAGAATTCTTGGGTGAAAACCATCAGGTCCCAGAGACTTATTACTGTTTAGTTTATCAATTTGTTCCAAAACCTCGTGTGATGGGGTTTGACTCACCACCGCTGGCGCCTCCTGCCGGTCACTCTGGGAATTAGCTCTTGACCGCTATGGTCACTATTACCAAGCGGTCCAGCTATATTCACCTCTTGGACCTGATCCTGTGCTTCACTTAGGACTAAAGCAAGAATTGCCTCTCCTCTGGTGGGTTCCAGGACCAGCTGCTCCAAGAAGCAGTCATTTAAGGTGTCAAGAAACTATCTCAGCATCCCTTCCTGGAGTGATATGTACCCAGTCAATATCGGGATAGTTGAAATCCCCCATTATTATTATTATTATTATTATTGAGTTTTTTATTTTAATAGCCTCTCTAATCTCCCTGAGCATTTCAGAGTCACTAACACCATCCTGGTCAGGTGGTCTGTAATATAGCCCTACTGCTATACTCTTATTTTTTTCAGGCATGGAATTACTATCCACAGAGATTCTATAGTACAATTTAGTTCATTTAAGATTTTTACTTCATTTGATTCTATGCTTTCTTTCACATAGTGCCACTCCCCCACTAGCACAACCTGTTCTGTCCTGCTGATATATTTTGTACCCTTTTATTACTGTGTCCCATTGATTAGCCTCATTCCACCAGGTTTCTGTGATGCCTATTATATCAATATCCTCATTTAATACCAGGCACTCTAGTTCATCCATCTTATTATTTAGACTTCTATAAAGCATTGGTATATAAAGCATTTTAAAAAAAACTTGTCATTTTTTGACTGTCCCCTATTGCAGGATGTAATTGAACAAGACTTTTTTTTCCCCCATTTGACTGTTTCTCATCAGAACCTCCCTGTATTTTATCATTTTCCATCCACTCCTCCTTATTAGGACATAGGGAATCTCCCTATTTATAGATCCTCCCCTAAGGGATGTCCAATCCCTTTTGTTCAGTCACCCACTTTGAGAGCCCTTTGAAACTCTGCACAGTCAACTTTGGACTTAACTGTGTTAAGTAATTTCATATCATATGCACATTTTGCCACCTCACTGCTTATCCCCCTTTCCAGTTCATTTATGAATATGTCAAACCACACAGGTCCCCATACAGATCCTTGGAAGATCTTGTTATTTACTTCTCTCCATTGTTAAAAATAAATTGGTTATTCCTACCCTTTGTTTTCTATCTTTTAGCCAGTTATTGCTCCATGAGAGGACCTTCCCTCTTACCCCATGGCAGCTTAGTTTGCTTAAAGTGCCTTTGGTGAGGAACCTTGCCAAAGGCTTTCTGAAAATCCAGGTACACTATATGGACTGGATCACCTTCGTCCGCATACTTGTTGACTCCCTCAAAGAATTTTAATACATTGGTGAGGCATGATTTCCTTTTCCACAAATTTGGTGATAGAGGGAGCTTCAGCAGGGTTTCCTCCTCTCAGCAGCATGGCCGCCAAAGCCTGAGACAGCACTGCGCTCCCAAAGTTCTGAGATCTTCCTTCGATCCACGGAAGGTGTTCCACCAAGGTGATACCAGAATAATTGATGTTAGCTTGCTCAGCGAAAACAGTGGCAGAGAAACAAGACAAACCACACAATCTGACTGACAATACCCCTGAAGAATTCAAAACACACATGACACTACTCTACAGCCATAGCTAACAGAAAACTATAATTATCTCCTGGGTCTCCAACAATTCCTAGAGAGGGTATAGCTCTGAGTAAAAGGCAGATGATTTTTTGTGTGTGCACACGCACGCACACTCATCTTGCACTGTGCCTTATGCAGTCAGGGATGCTTTCCAGGCACAAGAAATTTACAAAGACTACTGCTTGCCTTTGGTTTACACTTTATTCTCTAGACTTCCTTGCTTAGGAAGATTGTCCATTTCATAAGACAGGTGATGGTTCATGTGCCTTGAGCTGTTTTGTCATCACCTGTGTGTGGTTAAGGTTCTTCAGGGTCCTTGTCTGCTATATTACTGCCTGCAGTACTTTGTTACATCATTTTTGGTGCCCTAGGTAAACTTTATGAGTTTCCCATATGGAAGCTGCAATGCAATCTGTCCCAGTCATAGCCAGAAGGAGTCGGTGAACCCTATGTCCTCCTTTCCTCAGCTGTTCAGATATTTCTCTTCAATTTTGCTTACACCTACATTGGGCCAAATGCTTCTATCTGGTCACTAGTGCAATTCCACTGAAATCAATGGCATAGTAAAGGGGTAACAGAGTGGAATCTGGCCTCTGATCAGAAAGTAGAAGGACCCAAAGCAGGGTCTTTTTGCAGAAGACATTATGGACATGATGTCAGTACTATGCAGGCTGCAACTTTAAACTAGTCCCAATTTTCAGTTACACTAATGCCCCATTCATCACTCTATTAGTGCCTCTTTACACAGAGTGGTGTACAGCAGCCTTAACGTAAATGAGAATCAAGCCCATTGTTTCCTACGTAGAGTTAGGCAAAAATTGTCCAATGGAAACTTTTTTTGGTGAAAAATGCAGATTCAGTGACAAACATTTTGTGAATTCA
Source organism: Terrapene triunguis (assembly GCF_002925995.2). Classification (NCBI taxonomy): domain Eukaryota; kingdom Metazoa; phylum Chordata; order Testudines; family Emydidae; genus Terrapene; species Terrapene triunguis. Next base: position 1,470,625 of record NW_020699373.1, read on the forward strand.
TGTCAATTTCACCAAATTGTTTCAGTTAAAAAAAAATTAAAACATGGTGTTTCAACATTTTCTACATGAAACATTTTGATTTAAAACAACCTGGTTTTAAAATTTCCTTTTATTGTATTAAAAAACTAATGCTGTTCACTTCAGATCACACAGACGGTTCTAACAGTTTTTTTTTCCATTTGCTGAAAAATTAGTTTTCCTCATGGCCTGAAACAATTTTTCTTCAATTTTTTTCCAATTGCCAGTGAACCAAAAAAAACCGATTCTTCACCCAGCTCTATTCCTATGCCTAGGGTAAATGCTTTGTAACAGTTACTGTAAAAGCTCTGAAAGCTGTTTTATGTACACCTATCAGCATTTCCAGATTAGTTTTCCTTTGGGTTAGTGACAATATTACCTTGTGTAGTGGTTTAAGATAAACTGTTATACCACAAATACAATTATGTTGTTCTCTCTCTTCAATGGTTTTGGTTTTAGTTTTCTCACTCAATGTTTTAAGATTATCTGAAAAAGAAAATAAATAGGCTTGTGCCCTATCTTGTTTCTTTAAGATGCACAAAAAGAGGACTGCATGCTCTTGTTTTTGTTTTTTTTTTTTTTTTTTTTTTTTTAACTTTTCTTGTTTGCTGTTTTACATTAGAAATTGAGGTGTGGTCTACCTTGTTTTTCCAGGAAGAAGGAAATATGGATACCTGGAGACTTAGTAGGAATATGACATCATAAATGCCAAGGAAGTGAAAGAAGAGCAATTGAGAGAGGAAGGAATTTTTAGTCAGACTATATAAACTCTATTTTTATTTGTTTTTTTTAAACACTTGTTTGAGCCAAAACTTGACATACACTTCAGAAATAAAATTCAAACACTGACACTCCATTTATTATGGACTGAAAATGCTGCCACTCCACTTCTCTGATCCTCCAAAGAGATTTCTAGCAAAGACAAGAAAGGCAAAACTTGATATCTTTTATTTCCCTAATGTAAACAAAAGTAAAAAGGGGGAAAAGTGGTTTGGTTGGTTTTGGTTTTTAAAATTCAGACCTCTATCATTAAAAAGCAGAGGGGACAGGTATAAAATTTTCCTTGCCCCTTTGTGGGTCATCCTTAAGCATAACTGAACTAAAGGGCATTTTCTGAGCTATTTCAGCATGAAAGAAACACAATAAACTGAAAAAGAACTGTCCATCAGACCATCACAATCCCCAGCCAAATATATAATGGTTACAAAGCATCCATGGTTTGAAGTCCAAAGGAGCTGAAAGAACTGGAAGAATCTAGCCACAGTCTTAGGCTGTAACGGAAACAGAAGAATTTTTTAAGAGGCTATGAATATCATGGGCTGTGTTTGTGTCCTGATATGGTTTCAGAATATTAAGAATTAATCTTTTCCTGAGAATCAGACAGAATTGTATGTGTCACTAGAGGAATTTTTGGTATCTGGACAAGATCAGCTCCGTTCCAAGGGGAAATATCTTGAACTGTATATATTCAATTTTTCCCCCCTTTTAGCTCTGTTCCAATTATTACATTTCAACGTTAGGGTGCAGAATTAGTTATGAACTTTTTTTTAAACAAGATATATGAGCACTACTGCTAACACCTAAAATAGGACAAATTGTTGGCACCTAATAAGATCTGTATATGCATAAGGAAACCCATTAAAGAAATAGCGACTTTGAAATAGCTGATGAATAGGTTGTTCAAGATGCTGGGGCTTGGGATAGAAGGGTCAAGCACCCTGTTTTGCAGCTGGGGTCATTCAGCAGAGCAGAGCAGAGCATGACTAGATTGCATGGCCAGAACAATCTAAAAGATCTACTCCAATAAAGTAATGGACTGAGAGAGTCTAAATTTCCTGATTCTGTTACTCAAAGACGAGAAAGAGCAGTATATATTGGTTTACTTATAACCTGAAGTGAAAAGTGACTACGGGAAGTTAAAAGGTTCATTAGAGCAACAATTTAAACTGAAGGTATACGTACACACACGCATGCACACACTCAATCACTGCAGCCAGGCGTCTTTCCTGAATAGGAAGCACAAACCTCCGGAAAGTATAAAGGATTTCGGGTGAGAGGCATACTGCTTGATGATGAAAACCTACCAAGATTGTGACCTACCTACTGTAAAGGAAGCTAAGCGAAGGAAATTGCATTTACAGGTATTGTAATTTGCAAGAGATGCACCCACAGAGTGAGAGAAAACACACACCATCTCTGAGTGAGGCAGAGCTATGTAATCTAACTCATGAATTTAAAGCAATCTTACTCAGCCACCTTCAAATTCTCCCATTTCATGTTGCCTTATTTACTTCCGTTTGGTAGCTGTAAGATACAGCATTTTTCCTCCCATGGAGATCCTTTTCCCCGGGCGAATGCAGGATTATTGAAAATTGAACCAGTTTTTAAGGCAATTGCCTTGTGAGAAATTCCCATGTGAGCAGATGAACAGGAGTTTAGGATGACTCAGGCTGGCTCTGCATTTGATAGTAGCATGGCATTTTCACCTGCCTGATTATACAGCACCTCTGAGGAAAGCACTGCGCCTCCTTAATTGGTAGAATTTATGGCACCTGTATCCTCTAAGGATAGTTGCCCTCTATGGCACTGACTGAAGCAGAGTTTTTAAAAGCAGCAGCAGCTCAACTCCATAGAGCAATGGATCCTAAAATTAGGACAAGACATAGGTACAATGTGTTCTTGGTAGATTGGACAGGTGTTTCTTCTAGGCGTTTCAGTAGTTTATTGCACAGAAATGCTCAATATTCAGTCTCTGACCTCTGCCACTGATCAGCTTTTCTGCTCCTGGCACACTGCTTCACTAATCTACCTAACCCTGATTGCTACCAGCTGGCCCTAGAAAGTTCTGTCAACCCATTGTGAACTAAGATTTACTGCTAGGATTCCTACAGGAAACTTCACAAAAGCTGTTCAGTGGATTTCAGGAAAAGTTTAGATGCCTCTTTTTCCAAATCCAGAAAGTTTATAGTGTTGAAAATAGAGACGTGTCTAAGCCACACAATTCAGACCCAAACCTCAACCCTCCAGCACTTCAACCCAGGTTTTCATTCAGGACCATCTCAAAGTAAGATACATATAAACTGTAAGATTAAGAAGAGGAATATCTGTAAACCAGGGGTGCCTGGGAGTTCAACTAACTGAAGTTAGGCTTCTGAGTCTAGCCCACGCAAGTATCTTCTCACAAACAGATTTTAAAATTGAGTTCTAAAAGGCTCCCTTCAGCCTAGTTTATAAATGAAGTTAACATTTGCCCCTTCCCCCCCAAGTTTCAGTGGATCAGAAAGACTATTCACCATGCCTGGCACAGCTAGGGTGACCAGACAGCAAGTGTGAAAAATCAGGACGGGGTGAGGGGGTAATAGGAGCCTATATAAGAAAAAGACCCAAAAATCAGGACTGTCCCTATAAAATTGGGACATCTGGTCACCCTAGGCACAGCCCCTGTGGCCTTTCCTTTACTCAAAGATTGTAGGTAATTGTATCAGAATGGGGAGGTATCTACATGAACCTGGTATAACCCCTACCATAATTAAGTTAAATCAGCTACAAATCTTTTTAAACTATTTCAATTTGAGATGTGCTGGAGAAACAATTTGTTGATGGGTTGATTACTCCTTTACAATTTTTTTTTAAAATGTAGGATAAAAATTACCTGCAATAGAATTTGACTCCTTTTGAAAATAAAGTAATTCCAAACATGTATTTGCTGATAGCATTGAGTATTTCAGTATAAATGTTAGCTAGGAATAGATTTTTCTTTCTAGAGAGTAAGAGTATTTTGGTTTAGAAGCAAACACTGCAACTCAGAGTGATAAATTGTTTACTAAGAAACAATTAAAAGGTCTTTACAAAAAAACAAAAAAAAACTCACAAAAATCACACAACAATAATGGTCTAAATCACAAATATACAGCCACTACTGCTGTACATTGTTTGGTACTATTACTACAGAATATCATGTAATTATATAAGGGAACATTTGGTATTTTGTGACATCCAGTGGGGCTATAATTACAAGGTACAGTAATTCCCTATGAACCAATGGTATTTATATGGTAACACTATGGTTTTATTGCATGATAAATAGAAAACATTCTCACGCAATAGCATGTGTTGCATCATATTTCATTGATATTTATTGTGATGTACTATTAGGTAATATGATGGAACACAGTAACATGACACCAAGGATGAAGATAAAAAAAAAATGGCTCTGGCAGTTCTGAAAAGTAGAGTTTGAAGACTCTGCCGCCACTGGTTCACTATGACAGGGATCCGATCAATACAACATTGTGATAGAGAAAGATCCAGGGTGCCAGGTGAAGGTAAATGAATGCTTTATTTCCTTTCTTTATAATGCATACCAGCATGGCCTCCTAGCATCACACTAATTTAACCATAGGACTATGGGGTCTAATTTGTCCCTGGGGTAACCTAAAGGTAATGGGAGTTACACGAGATATGAATTTCCTCTACATGATCCAGTGCCAACAGATATATCCTACTATGTTTTTTCCTGTAATACTGATGCAAAAGTGTTATTTTCTGTTTGGCCCTTTCATTGCAGGAGTGAAAAAAACCTGATCTCTCATGTCTAAATGCATATGGAATATAATCAATCTGGTTTGGTTGGGATCTTGAGACCCTAACACTGGTCCTTGCCTTTGTCTTCCTTCTGAATCTGGTCACATGCACACAAGCGTTAGGGTGACCAGCTGTCCTGATTTTATAGGGACAGTCCTGATATTTGGGGATTTTTCTTATATAGGTGCCTATTACCCCCCACACTCTGTCCTGATTTTTTCATACTTGCTATCTGGTCACCCTAACAAGCGCTCTTAGCTTTTTCTCATCCCTCTCACTGATATCCAGCCCACCTCCTAGAATAACTTTGGTCAGTAAGAGAAGAGAATATAATAAAAGTACCCTTTCCTCACCCCTTCACAATACACCTAGAATATTCTTTTCTGGCTTTTTTAATGGACACAACAGGAACACCTGGATGTGAACTGTACATCCCAAGAAGCCAGCCACACAAGCCCCCCTGTGCTTTGTATGTCAAGGTCAATTGAGGGGTTAAAAATGAACTTGATAGCACATCCTGAGTTATATTTGAAAAGCTTCTTCTTATTAAGGGACTGATTTTAATGCTGATGGGGGAGGGAGGGCGTGGAGTGGCGGCTCCTCACTGAGCAGGCAGTATAATAGGGTTGGTATCTCATGTTCCATAGCAGGATTCCACAGTCTGCTCTAACTCAGCTCAGCTGTTGTTTTCCAATTTCTTTAGGGCCCACCTGCTGTCTGTACTAATTTAATAGACAGACAAGCAGGGCCCGGGGGGGAGGGGGTTAGCCAGAGTGGGGAGAAATCCAAAACAAACTTTATTAAAGTTAGACTGATATGTGCAGTATTATATTTAATGCCTAGAAAAATCATAAAAACAGATTATAAACCCTCAAGATTATTTAGCTAACAAGCAATTATTAAATACCTCCCATAAGTGTCCTTTCCATTTGTATGATCCACAAATTTAATAGGAAAATTTCAGCTTCTATATCACTGCTGCTATCCCTCCACTTTCCTAGTAACACTTGGTGGTTTGATAATGACAACAGGGAAAATGTTGCTCTCACATTAGCACTGCAGATCTCTTATTATGTGCAATGCAGATCCCTACTGCCTATTCTGCACAGGATCTCCACAAATGTCAGTAATCTGTGGGCAGAATTTGTGATTGTGAATAATAGCTTCTTACAATTATCTAGCACTTTTTCACCCCTAGATCCCAAAGACCTCTAAAAAGCTAAGCTGCAGTGTGCATAGGGCACTAGGCTGAAAGTCCAAAGACCCGTGTTCTGGTCCTAGCTCTGACAAGAACTTGCTGTTTAACCTTAGGCAAGTCACTTCATCTCTGTGGCTTGGTTTATTCTCCCACCCTGTGTGTAGTGTCTCCATTTAGAATGCAAATATTTCAGAGCAGGGACTATCTTTAACTGTTTTTTTATAGTGCAGTCCTAGCACCATGCAGCCCCAATCTTGATCTGAGCATCTGGACAATATTGTAACATAAATCACAATAAATGGTGCCTCAATTTCTCCAACTGTAAAATGGGGAACAAGGCAGTTAAATGACTTCCCTACAGTCACACAGTGAATCAGACGTAGGCCCAGTAATAAAACCCTATTGTGTGCCCTATCCATTCAACATACTCCTCCAGGGTTAGCTACAGTTAGTTAACTTGTATTTGTAGAAGGGCTTCTACACCTTTGTGGGCAGATCTGCTTCACAATCAAACAAAACTTGTCAAATCTGATTTTTTTTTATTGTATTTGTTTTTAAATCAGTGCTTTCCAGAGTTTAATACCTTGCTAAGAGCTTGAGAATAAAAACAATTCACTTCCAGTTTTTCCTATTGTCTTTGGACAGCATTGATTCCCCCATTTTGTCTCTTATGGAAAAGAAGCCTGGGAGGGCAAGTAGTGTCTTGCTTGTCAAAATCATTATCCATGGTATCACAACATCAGGACAATTCTAGAAGAGAGGTTTGTTAAATAACTTCTGCTCACCCTTCCTGACTTATTCCATGAAACAAAACACAAATTTTACATGCATTGACAGTGGCCATTAGCTTTTTAAAAAGTTATTGTGATAAAGTGATGTGGTTACAAAGAACCGGTACATCATTCACTTGATTCAAACATTTTTAAGGTAGATCAAATCGGAGGTCTAAAATGTGGGAAGCTTTTAATCTGTGACATACACCTTTTATAGTGAGTACCACTCACATATGAGAAATACCACTCTGTGTTGTGAAACACTGTACAGAAATATGGGGAATTTGCATCAGGTAACAGCATCTTAAACAATCATAACTATGAGCCAGCTCAGAGGGAAATTCCCTCCTTCAAACATTTTTTTACAAAACTAAGTTTTTAATAGAGAAATTCACACAATGTTTTGGGGTTTGATTAAAAATCAAAATGTTTCTCCATTTTCAGCAACCAAAAACTGAAACAGGTTAGTTGGAGGACAATTTTCAGTAAAACCCAAAACTTTCGGCCAACTGGCCAAAATATTTTAGTTGCTAGTTGCCAACAAAAAATATTTTTAGAAATAAATGTTTGATAGCCAATAACCGATAAATGTAGGGGGCTAGGGGATTTGGTTTTTTAATTAATATTTAATCAAAACAGGTATTTTCCACAGAAATTTCTGTATTAAAAAAAGGTTTGGTTTTTTTTGGTGGAAACTCATCTTAGAGTTGATCAGAAAATTCATTCAACCAGCTGATGCTACCAGGACTTAAGCAGTATGCCCCAATGAGATGAATGGGGAATTCTGATTGAAACCTGAATGTATGTGATTGTCATGAATATATTCATCTGTATAGTGTCGGCCACCCGTAGGTAGGTGCTTAATAGTCAGAAATGAAGATCAAGACACTCTCATGAAGGGATTACAATCTAACTAGACAATTCAAAAACACTGAAAGGGGGATGGGCTGCAACAGAAGTACTGTCACTGAACAATGAAATTCCACAATTTTTGCTTGGGGAGGGGGGAGGGGGCTTCATGTTGTGTGTATAAGACAAGCCTGCTAATTTGTTAGTAATTCATATTTGATACAGAGGAGAAACAAAGGACTATGGTGTAATTTTACACTATGCCTTACATAAAAGTATTAGTCGTTTCTTGTCCAAATTTATCTAGCCCTTATGATTACATACTTCTTAAAGCCCTTAGAAAAATGACCTGATCCAGAAATAATTAATCTCAAAGTAGTTATAAGGGGAGAGATAACATAATGAAATTGCTAAAGGGGTAGAGTTAAGGTTATCTGAGAAGCCCTAACTGCATTTTCTGACATTTGAATGTTCGAAGCGGGAGGGGTTTACATTTAACCTTGCTCCTAAATTTCCTGCATTCCTAATGGTTGGTTTTTTAATATCTACTATTTAAAGTGTTTTATTTTCAAGATAATGTCCATTTTCTCAACTTTGAATCCAGCTGAACAAAGCTTTTTGTCTGGGAATTGTCATGATCTAGGGCAGGCTTCATTTTTGATGTAAGCCCATCAACTTCAACGAGTTTCTCCCAGGAACGAACATGACCCATGTTATTTTATACATATTTATTTGCCTTTCCATCCATCCAACCAAACCACCCACCTTTTGAGGAAAATACCGGTGTATTTATATTTTACAAACAATGAACCGAATCCAATGAAAAGTTGGGAGGCAAAGGAACAGACAGACAGTCTTCAGTCTTACATATACTTACTGCCGAAAGCTGATGAGTTCATCGCTAATGTATGGAAAAAGCCATTTACCTGTCATTTGGACTACAACATTTTCAGATCCTGTTAAACACAGTAATTAGACTGCAAATTGGCACTGAACGACAAATGTAGTGAAATTGCAGAGCTTGGCTTTTTACAATGCTTTTCTGAAGATTCTCTCTTCTACTTTACCATCAGTTTCCAGGATAATCGTGCCTCCCTTTGCTGAAAATGATGACTGTACTTACGTATTGCCCTGTAGAAAGTGAACCTGCATGCCTCAGTGAATTCTATCATCATTTCACCCCCTAATGAGAGAGATTGTTTGCAGGCAGATGAAATTAAATTGTAAGCTCTATTGACTTCAACAACAGGTGCCATTTGTGCAAACCCAAAGGGAATCATTGAATTGTCAAAAAGATTTAACTCTTACTGACACAGTGGTATCAGATAATATCTTCTTGGTGCTTGCATCTCACTGAGTTCTAGCACACATAAAAACCCACCATTTATATTCACAGCCATAATGTCATGGGGGAAAATGGCTAGAAAGGGCTGAATTAACTGCAAATGAAATGCCTACACTTACTGATTGCCAGGTTGTAGCTTGTCTATATGGGCTACAGCGAGGCATAGAAAGGGAGGGTAAGCAGAGAAAGCTTAATCGTGACAGCAACAAGAGTGTTAGAAAGAAAGTTTTCAAGTGGCTTATTATGAAATTCATCAGTGGTAAGAAAATGAACATAGTAAATCCTGTTAGGAAGAATTCCAATTATTGCTCACTTCCTCCCTAGCCCTGAGTTAGAAAATGTGGCCAATAGTAAATCTGCATTCACAATTAAATCAGAATGCTCACCGACAATGTATACTAAAGAAGTCCATGCAAAACCCAGCTCTCACCATTTTGGAATGAGCATGCCATAGTTGTGATGTGAACCACATCATCAACAAGAATACATTTATTAGTATTAGCTCAATGGTTTACATTGACACTAAAAACAAACATTGCAATTCTTCAAATCAACACTCAGCAGAGAAGAACCTGCAAATTCCAGAAGTGAACAAATTAAGAACTGCTGCTTGATGCTCTCAGTGTCCCAAAGTTTTTTACAATTGTTTTTTCTTTGCCTGGTGTAAAGTCTTCCACTTGTGGATCCTGTCCTTGTCAGATAATGGGCCAGTCACGGCTATCTACCAGGAGAATCCTTTTGGTTTCTGAATATAATTTGATATTTCAGTGATGTGAAGAACAATTAAATGCTTAAGCGTTACATAACTTCAAAAGTCTCCTTTGAGATGAAATATATGCAAATGATAATGTCTATTATGGTTATAGTAAAATTCTTTAATTTTGACTTGAAAGCAGAGAGATTAAGACAGCATGATGTATTTGATCCAATGAAATAATCAAGCCAACTTGGTATCACTTTTTGTGGCAATTTATCTCCTCTGCCTAAAGCAGTAAGATATTCCAGCTACAATAATGGATTCATGTAGTTTCTCCCAAATCTGTTTCTTTCAATTTAAATATTCAAACATATGAAGTCCTTTAGTGGGTAGTAGCTCCAGGCACGTAACAGACAGGAGAATTCTAGGAGATTGTTGAATATGGTTACAAGCCAGTGCTCACTACACCCTCCAAACAGGTCCTCAAAATCTCTTCATTGGGACATGGAGAAAAAGGAAAAGAGGAGAAATGTGTGGCTTGTGATTGCACAAATGGTATAAAGTCATGGCTTCAGAATGCATGATTAAATAATCAGCTAGAAGGTTCTCTGCATAACAAGCATGTTTCACATTTTCCTGGAACTCTGGTTAAGTATGTCTGAGTGCATATGGGAGGGTTAAGCACTGGGATCCATGCAGACATTACAATTAGCGGCATTGTCTGCTGCCTTCTGGGGGCAGAGAAACCATGAAGTCGAGATAGTGAATTGTAAGTGGGGTGGGTAGTACCTGGTGAGATAATGCCAGTTTTATTCTGGTAAGGAGTAAAATGTGTTAATAACATCTTTGACATTTAATGATGTCGCTTTCATTTTGAACACATCATTGCACAGATATTGAATCCATTCATTTTGGTAATGGATTCAAGTACTGTGGAGCTTTCAGTTTTAATAAATAAATAAATACATACAGATACTTAGTTTTCTTGAGGAGGAAAAAAAGGAACCAGAACCCCCACCTAGCATATGTGTTTGCATTTCATGAGCTTTGCTATTCTGTGTGTGCTTCCCTATGTCTTGGGGGGGGGGGAAAAATCTTATTTCACTCTCCTATTCTTATCTGCCACTTTTCTTATTTTCAGATCAAACTGCATATTACTCTGCCAAGCTGGTTATTCTAAAATAAATGCTAAAAATTCTTCAACATTTTACCTCTGTTTATAAATCCGGCTGGAGATTGCTTGGGTTAAATCTTTTTCAGAGAAAGTTGTTATTTCCCTCTCCCTACTCCATCACACTATTTTCCCAGCCAATAATCAAGGCCAGTGGGAAATTGGAGGAGAAAATGTTTGAAATTTGATCAAAATATTGGAGAAAATTGCAGGGAATTTTCTTGACTTTTCCAGGGCTTGTTTTTGCCCGAATCACTGTGGGTTAATATAAAATAGCGTAACTGGGTGCATCGGGGTGGGGGAGGGGGGCGGGAAACCACACACACACACACACACACACCCCCAACCAGTTTGACAAATTAAAAAAAAAAAAAGTTAGGCATCTCTGTGTTTCTACAACAACAAGCCCCTTGTTGCATTTCTACACTGCCCCAGCCCAGGCAGACAAACTTGTGCTAGCAGGGCTTGCGCTAGCACTCTGAAAATAGCAGTGTGGATGTTGTGGTACCAATCGAAGGTACCTCAATGTCCACATTGCTATTTTTAGCATGGTAGCATGAGCCCACTATAGCAAGTAGCAAGCTTGCTGTCAGCTACAGCACAGACATACCATCAGAGTCAGGTCCCATTGCAAAGGTAGATTCTGGGTTCTCTTTTCACATACTTTTATGTTAGTGCAACTCCACCAACTTCAGTGAAGTTACACCTGATTTACACCACTGTAATGAGATGAAAAGCTGGGTTGGTTTCCAGGGGGTCAAGAAGAGGCCTTACAATTCCACAGCACCACGCCATCAGCCGGAAGCTTGGAGCCTCAATGCTTGGTAAACAGGTGCCCTGCCCCCCCCGAGAGTACTTAGGAGGAACTTTACCTGCTTCTAAAAAACTATTTTCTGTTATTTGTAAGTATAAAATATAAAACTACAGGTGTCCATCCCATTCTCGGTTTATCCTATTAAGATAGGAAACTTATATAGGGCCTCTGTCCCGCATCTTGAGACAGACATCCACTAGCTAATGAAGATAAAATAAGCCCAAACCCCACAACTTCTTGGTCCTTTCCAGGATGTCCAGTGGACTAATCTATCCAGACCAAAGTTCTTCCAGAGAATGCCATAATGACAAATTCCTCATGTCTATTGAGGGGATTTCAGTTTGAGTGCCTCTGCAGATCTCAGCTGTATATTGTACATGAAGAGAAGTGACCTCTCTCAGGTACTCAATCCTAAACCATGTAGGACTTCATAGATTAACACCAACACTTTAATTTCCACTAAGTTTCCAGTGGGAATTAAAACAGGTCCAAGAGATCAAGTAAAGCATAGTATGTTCCTGGTGTTAAATTCCACGTAATTAGCAGAGAGAAGTCTTCTGCATAACTTCCCTCTTCATGAGGTCTCAATGTTCAGCCACTTTTAGAGGGCATTACAGTTATCTAATGCATGGGTAGGTGTGGCAAAATCTCATATCTCAAAGCTCAAAACTCTTCTCACCTGGTACGGATAGGAAAAGAAAACCAAAATATTTTTGGCCACGGTTGATGCCTGGGTATCCAGGAGCAAGCCAAGATCTAATTAAAACACCTATGTTAGAAAACGCGGGCACACTTCCTCACACAGGGGGACCATCATAAGTTCTAACATCTCCAGCTGCTTCCAACAACCCAGTGCTATCTCAGTCTTCTCCTTTATTTGGACAACTAGCCAGCTGCAACTTAGAGTCCTAAGTTACCTAGATGCTGGGTTGTTAAATCCACTGCTCCTGACAGGTAAAATATGGTGGAGAAGTGGGACTAGGTACAATCAGCAAAGGGAATACATCACAGCCTTCATTCGCTCACTGTCTCACATACACATTGGGCAAGAAAACGGACAATAGAGACATGCTGAAATGGGAAAGAATGGTAACTCTCTCTATCTTCTGTAGAAAGATCGCCCAGCCTGAGAGAGAAAGAGCTTGTACACCAGCTCCTTCTGTAGTTTCGACTACTTACAATGTGTGATATTTATCAGTTTAGTTACTGCTTCCCTTGTTTTTCCCCTAGTCATCTGGCTTCCTTCCTGTCTCATTACATTTCCTCTTTACTGAACATTTTGCCCCTGTGGAGAAAGCTCTATGCTCTCCTGACAACAAGCTGTAATGAACAGCGCAAGGAGGATATTGGCTCACTGGACTTTTGCCACAGTCTGATAGTGCCTTACCCATATGCACAACACAATGATGCACAAATCAGCAGAGTACTCACTGCCTCTTTGGTACTATAGTTTTTTCCTGCTAAAGACTGAGCTGTTTCACTCCAAAGATAAGGCGGCATTGAGGAAGGCAACTGAACCAAAAAGTACACAAGATGCTGAGATTTCTCTCTGGGAAAGGAGTTGATTCAAGGATACAGTAAAAAAGGTGGGATATAGATCAACTAAAAAAGGCAAAGCATGTTGGGTCAGATGACTGTCATGTTGTGTAAAAGCAGGTCATAAACTGGTTAAGATACAGGACTTCACGACTGCTTTTCTGTTGCAAATAAGTAAAAAGGAGAAGCTTTGCAAATAGACGTTTGTTCTACAGCTTGAACACACTATGAAGTGGGCCAGTTAGAAATCTGTTAAACCCAGGGATCTTCCCACCAGGGCATGTGCAGAAGCTTTGAGGTGGAGAAGGTATCTGCTTTGTTATACATAAATGTATCCAAACTATTGTTTTACTACTAAACCCACAAACTGTTTCTATTACTATGTAAATCTGTGGGCTTCTGAGGGTTTTTTGGTTTGTTTTTTGCTTTGAAAAAAATGTAAGCACAGATTTGTGCATGAAGATACTATGACGGTGCACAAAAACAAGGATGTTTACATTTAACTAGCCAATTACTGTGCAAACACAATTTGCAACCATGGTGTGCAATTCTGTGCCCACGTTTATGAAAATCATGTCCTGTGTGGCCCAATTCTTTTACCAAATGCATTAAAATCCATTGTTAAGAACATGAGCCTGTTCCATATCTCAGTTATCATCCTTCCATGGCTGTGGCTATTTTGCAAAACAAAAGGAAGCCAAGCTGAATTCAGTCTCCAGTGACCTCCCTCTTGAATACAGGAGCTCAAGTGTCTGCAGTCATTGGTTCAATCAAAGAAATCATTGGCAGGCATGTGTGCAATGGCTGTTAATTCCTCATGTGGGCTCCCATCTCAGATATTGGTTTCAGTAAAGTTATTAGTTACACATGCAGTAGCAAATATGGTAAGAATATGCGTGTGTGTGTGCGCGCGCGCACGCGCTTGCACACACACTCCCTAATCTCCACTGCCTCCCACCTTGTGGAAGCCTTTAAGCCTTTTGTGGAGTAGGATATAGTCAACACAAGGCAAGTTGTACTTTAGTGTGTGCTAAACTGAGTAACCCAACCAACTTAAGTACACACGAAAGTACAAATTTCCTCATGTTGACTAAAGTTCTAGGTGTTTGTTAGGTCAAGCTAGCTCACATGAAATATCACACCTTTAAATCCTAGTCAAGACTGGGCCTTACAGAGACTGACGGGTGCAAACTAGCTCTGCAAAGGATATCCCCGAGACTGAGTCACAAACAAACAAAGTTTTGCACCCCAGAGCACTGAATTAGCCCATGCAGCTGGAAATTTTAGCTGGACAATGGATAGAATTCTTAAAGCCATTGTTGACTGTCTGACATATAAAGAAGATTTAAAGATTTTTTGTTTGTTTTTAAATACAAAGGGGACTTCTGTTTTGATTTTTTATTTTATAGTAATTTAGGTCCTGTGTAGCCTGGTGGACTCTATGGTAACTGGAGAACTAGAGAAAATTGTCATCACCTACACCAAGAGAATGAAACATGAGCAACTGAGAGTTTCAAGTCAAACGGTTTAAAATGAGATTTGCTTGTTGGTGTATGGAAAAACATAACGGATCAGTTTGATGCTCAATGATTTGTTGTTAATTGAGGGTTGGTAAGAAAACAATTCAGTTTCAAGGCTCCAAAGAGTTCTACTAAACAAATAAATACAAACAGCAAGTTGTGTTTTAAACTTTTATGAAGTTTGAGAAAGACTGATTTTCCTTTGTGTATAGATACAACTGGGGGGGGGGGGAAAAGTCCTTTCAAGTATTTTTTAAAGACACCAGTAAAGCAATATGAAATGCCTCTATTACTTAAAGGAAAACTACCATACTCATTTTCCTCAGCACAGGTCTTACCACATATAAATTGTGAAATGTATTTTGGTATTAAGGGTCAGATTATGGTCTAATGCACAAATCTAACGGACTTCAGGGTGATCTGACATGAATACTGGAGGCCAGAATTAGGTCTATAGAATTTAATGGCTATTTCTGACATTATTTCTCATTTTATTGATGTGCTGCCGGTGCCCTCTGTATATCATTTGCAACACTCAGAGCATGAGATCCCCTGGGTAACAGGCTATCCACAGGTTTCCATACTAGGGTAATTCTTGCTTACTTGAGGGCTATCTGCTATATGTGAGGGGCTCGGGTAGCTGCACTGCCTCAAGAGCAGAGCAGAGACCAAGTTGTGATTGTGAACCACAAGTCGGTCCCTATTTCCTCTTGCTCCAGGAGGAGGAAAGTGATCCAACCTTTTACCTGGTGCAGCCAGGGCCGGCTCCAGGAACCAGCTGACAAAGCACGTGCTTGGGGCGGCACCTTAGAAGGGGCGGCCAGTGGCGGGGGGCACTCGCGGTGTTTTTGTTTGTTTGTTTTGGCCGGGCAGCGCAGGGGGTGTTTTGGCGGCGTGGCGCTGGGGGTTGGGGTGGGGTCAGGGGTTTGGGCGGCCCAGCGCTCGGGGGGGGTTGGGCGGGCCGGCGTTCCGGGGATTTGGGCGGCCTGGCCCGGCGTGGTGCTCCGGGGGGGGCGGGGTTCGGCGGCCCGGCCTGGCGCTCGGGGGGGGCGGGGCGGGGCTCTTCTTTTTTGCCTGGGGCGGCAAAAAAGTTAGAGCCGGCCCTGGGTGCAGCTTACTTACCCCTCCCTGCTGACTCTACCTTGCAGGCTTGTGTGTTGTGGGGGTGGAGATGGGGATCATAGAGCATGGGCTCCTCCCACAGCCCAGTCACCTGCACAAGAGTGGAAGTAGCTGACTTGTGGCAGCTGCTCTCCCCTACACATTTTGACCTGCCGCGCTGGTAGCCTGTGCAGAGAAGTAAGGGGGCACATTACTCCCCTGCCCAGGTATGCAGGCCACAAGGGAGCTCTGTGGGGAAAGTTCTCAAAGGCCAGCCCCAATGAAGGTCAATGGGAGCTGGTGCCTGGCTCCCACAGCTGCCTTTGAAAATGTTCTTCAATGTATATTTTTTTTAAACATTTTGCATATCAGTATAAAAGGAGCTGGGAGTGGTCCTATCTTTCTTAAAAAAAAAAAAAGTTATTTCCCTGCTAAACTGCCATGTTTTTCCTCCAATTGTCGGTGGAACCAAAATTAATACATTAGTCTAGAATTCAGTCATTAGATTTGGAATTTGATGGTAGTTTGCTGGCATCAGTGTATTCACAACAGTACCGGGAATATAGTTAATTGTTTTGCCTCTCCAATCCCTTTAACAATAGGGCACAAAACCTTGTAGGTCCTACAAAAACCATGGTTTTTCTTGATTTTATTTCTTTAAAATTAATAGTCAGTAATAAATACCCACTATACCCAGATATTTTGAATCTGAAGGATTTTACAACCAGCTAGAACTGATGTAGATCTAAATATAACATTCCAGGGTAATAATCTCTTCACATTGTGTACAAGTCATGCTTATTACCATTAACGAGTATTATGTATACACATCAAGAGAGAATATGCCCTTAGAAGATAGGCTGTAATTGCTTAAAAGAATAAAAATTTAATTAAGTGCTTGGAGATATTTTGAATGATCAATGTTAAATCCAAGTAAAATATAATCACTTAGTGATCTGATATCATAAGATCAATTATTGATGGTACACAGACAATAGTGCAAGTATGATAAAACCAAATTGAGGACAAGCTCTCAGAAGTGCTTCAGCTTCAGTACATTTTGACACAGAGATGGGGCTGTCAGAAAGGAGGCGGAATATTCCACAGGAATATTTAAGCCCCAGCAATTCTGAACGGCTACTGACCAAAACAACTTTTGGGCCACTCCGATTCAAACCATTAACCTAAAATGCAGTCCACTTTACATCTATAGCCAGTTCCTTAAATCAACCACTTCTGATAGTTAATGAATTGTAGAGATACAAGTTTGCAATAAATCTTGTGTAAAATTTGATTTGGGGGTGGGGAATAATAGCAATTGCTAAATGACTTGCTCTCTTTAGGATACATGTGATGTGTTTAATTGAAGACGATTCAGTCACAGGTTCTCATTTGATTTAGAATGTGGAGAAATTCATCACAGCAGCACACCTCTCTTCTGGTGACGTACACAGTTTATGACTATATAAAAAAGAAAAAGCCTGGAGGAGCTGATGTAAAAACTGAAATCCTCATCTTAGTCAAGCCAAGTTTCAGTGATTCAAAGAGCCTCAACATTTTGATCCTTACTGAAATCCTTTTAGCTAGAAATGGACCATGAAGGTAGTGCTCAAATGTGGATCTGGATTAGGTTTATGCTAGGGCTAGGATGCAAGGTTGCCGATGGCTCAGGTCCAGATTAGACAGCTCCAAAATATCAAACTGCTCTTGAGATTTCTGTGTGGGCAAAAAATCTCCCATGAATTCAGCTGTTCTTGCTAGATTTCATCTGTATTCCAACATGAACTAGAAAAAGTCCTCTTGTGGCTTTAGAGCCAACCCAGAACCTTAAGCCCAGGAATGAGTTTGGATTCACAGACCTGTAACCAAACACTCACCTTCCTCTTGAAATTCAGCTCAGATTCAAGTTCAAGTTCTAGTCTCACTCTGATTTTAGCATTAGCATCTAGAATTAAATGAGGGGAAAGAGACATGGGTTTGAGTGCTATTATGTACAGACCACCACCTTACTTAGTGGAAGAGAAATGCCCTATACAGAATATTTCAACACACACTAGAAGATTTGTTCTACAGATCAGTAAGTCAATTGTTAGAGAATTGCAAATATTTTGAAAGAGGTTAGTTTTATGTAAGATAGATGTACACTTAACCAGGGTGAAGAGAATTTGGAAACCCAGAGGAATGGAGTAATGGACAATGTCCTGTAGTCCTACCTCAGTTATCTGAACCAAGTTAACTGGAACCAGAGCTGTGTTGGGAATTGTAGGATAGGTGCAACAATTGGTCACGCAACTTTTGAATCTCAGGGGGCAGATCCGTAGCTAGTGTACACAGTCATAGCTCCATTAAAGATCTACCCAGGAAGTTTAGCGTGACTAACAATCAAAGATAACCATCAAGGATTGTTATTATGGCCTTCCTGCACTATTGTAGCTTGCTCTGAGGGAATGTCCATCCAGTGTGGTTTCTAGATAAACCAAGCACAGGAATATCCTGCTTTACCTGTTTTTAAGCTCAGTTTCTTTTTAGGCTTGTGGAAGGTTTCTTGGGAAGGTGGTTAGAATCAACTGGAAGAAGTCGGGTGTAATGCCATTATCTTAATTTTGTCCACAAGCTTTAGTTTATAGTGCTGTTTTGGGCGGGGATGGGAGGGCAAAAGGAGACACTGAAATATTTCACAACTACTGCCACTATTTCCAGTAGCTCAAGTAACTTCCTCTCAGTAAAATTCAGGCTGACACAGAAAGATAAACTTACTTCTTTCCTCATTATGTGAGAGGATTATCACAACAATGAACATCATGCCAAACTGAACTATTTGCTTAGCATGCTACCCGTGAATATTTCTGAGTAGCTACTCAAAAAAATTGACAGACAATTAATGGAATTCCTCCAAGATGCTGGCGGCGTGGGGAGGGAGGGCAAAGATGACTTTTGTTAAATAAGCTACAAAGTCTTAGGGGATTTAATCTACCAAACTCATAAACACGCACCCCGCCCCTCTCCCACATTGAGTGAGTCATACAATGACATGGCACTACTTGAACATTAATGATGTAACTTTATCAGCACCAAACATTCAAAACTCATAGTTTTGGAACATCTCCTAACCTCATGTCCATGCAGAAAAGATAATACCAATCCTCTTTCATAGGACTGCCAAAGTCTGTAGACACAAGCTGCAGGCATAGTGAAAATAAATACATCCTGGCACTAGGAATCCTCTTTTGATAAATCCTCTTCTGCATATTGGTAAATCTCCCTCGCTTCTGGCACGGTTGGCAAGCACGTGTGAACTCTCTTGCTGATATACTGATAAATGGTGAGGGTTAAGTCGTTCCAGTAGGAATTTCGCCTACCACAGATTTAATTTTGAACATTTCGCCAAACAAAGAAATGCTACTTAGCTGATTTGGAAAAACGCCCAAATCCTCTTCCTTTCTTCCTGGATGGACAATACTTTGTGACTCTGCCTGGGTTATGCAAGCTAGAGCCAAAGCCCAGTGAAGTCAATGGAAAGACTCCCATTGATGTCAGTGAATTTTGGACCAGGCCCATAGTCTAGAATTACTCCATGGGACATCGGATCAGGGTAATTCAATACTAACGCTTCACAGGATTTCTTGAAGTTCCAGAGCCAAGATGTTAGAAGTTCATGGGAAACAAAGCCACACTCCCAAATATGTTTTTGGATTCTCACATAAAAACCCCTTTTGTAACGCAATAGTGAGATGAATTACTATGCTGCTTGGAATTGTTACAGGAATTAATTCACTGGCACTCCTTTTAAGTAACACTGCTTCTCTATACACTGTGAGCTGTTGGGAAGAGGGATAGTTTTTCTTAAGGGCCATACTGCCTGCCAGAATGATAATACTGATGAATTGGAAAAGCAGGGTGATCCCATGTGTGGAAGCCTAGATAAATGCGTTAGAACTTGCAAAATGTACAAAGCATCTGCTGGAATTCAGGGACAAGATGGATTGCTACAGACTACTCTGGGGTTCATTCCAGGATCTTGGTTGTCAGCGTTTAACTCAATGGCAGCCCATGCTACCATACATCACACCAGCCATGCAGAAATGAGCATTCCCTTTTTAATTTTTTTTTTGTTTTCATCATAGTACAAAATTATATAGTAATAAACTTGGCAAAATTTGCTTTTTTATATAATTTAATGGGTAATATCGAGGTTTATTTTTAAGCTTTTTCAAAAAAATTTTCAGTTGAACAAAGTTTTAAGCATTTTTATTTTTAATTAATTTAAAAGTTTTCACAGTTGCACTTATAACCATTAAAAACAAACAGCAACATTGCGTCAAAATATATGCCCCTAAATCAAATTCCAACAAGTTCTCAAGCAGCATTTTTTCTTACCTTCCCTAGCTCTCAATCCTGATCATCATCAATGGATATAGTGTGTGTGTGTGTGTGTGTGTGTGCGTAACAAATTTACCAACAATAAATCTAATCTTTCCAAGATTAGTAACTCACCATTGATGAGAGAGATTGTTTTTAGGAAGTGATGAGGCCCTGGCCACAAGGAGGCAGTAGGGGACATCAAGGTTCCCACTGACTTTTTCTAATCTCCCAGATGGCAGAATCTGGCTCAGCACAGATTTAGAAGAGAACTTCTGGATCAATGCACTAGGGCAGTGGTGGGCAACCTGCAGCCTGCATGCAGCCCATCAGGATAATCCGCTGGCAGGCCGTGAGGCAGTTTGTTTACATTGACCATCCACAGGCACAGCCACCCGCAGCTCCCAGTGGCCGCGGTTCGCCGTTCCTGGCCAATGGGAGCTGCGGAAAGCAGCAGCCAGCATGTCCCTGTGGCTTGCGCCACTTCCCGCAGCTCTCATTGGCTGGGAACGGCGAACCATGGCCACTGGGAGCTGCAGGCGGCTGTGCCTATGGATGGTCAATGTAAACAAACTGCCTCATGGCCTGACAGCAGATTACCCTGACGGGGCGCAGGTTGACCACCACAGCACTAGGGGCAATGAGTGGCAATAGTCATTGCCTCTGTACAGCCTGCAGCTTCTCTGGTTTTCACAAGCCAGTTCTTTCTCCTCAACTCTATGCCTTGGCAGCAGACCTATCTACAGAGGCCGTGAAACCCTGAGAAAAAAAAAATAAAAAAAAAATGCTGCTCCTACTTTCCTACATTAGTGCCTCCTTCCCAGCCTGCCTTCTGCAGACAGAGCAGCTTTGCCAAAGTGATCAGTTTTGGGTTACACATCACTCATGATATTGGACAACAGAAGTTGGTCAAGGGACATCTATTTAGAACAGGTCACTGGACATCGGCAAAACCAGGGGAAATGAGCTAGAGTGCCATGGAGAAGTGACGTCGGAAGGTAACTGAAATACTTCTGATGGATTGTATTTACTGAGGGACAACCTATCCTACATTCTTAATGGCTGAGGGACAACCTATACGCATTACTATATTTACATTCCATAAGCTACTTTCAGTATAAACTTTTTATGAGTGATGTACCTGAATATTTGGATGCTAATATTTAAACTATCATTAAATTCATTAACCTTAATTTGGGATATTGCGGATGTATTTTATGACCTTTTAACCAAACTTTGTACGTTTAGATAATTTAAGCATTGTACCCAACTGTATAGAAACTCTCTTTAATCTGTGTATTAGATAATTTTAACATTAGCTTTAATAAAAATAAATTTGAATGCAGCGGCAATGAAATGTTATCCTTACTGGATGAGTAAAGAGCCACAGAGCATGTCCTTAGCATGTCCTATTTGAGCATGTCAACCTCACTTGCTATGCAGAGGGTAGGGGTGCCAAATCCCACTGAAGATGAGAGGGGGTGCAGACAGCTGTTCGTATCGGATGGTGTGATCTCTGCCTAAAGAGTTCTAGATGCCATTTGACCCTTCCCCTTTCCAGTGTTTGAAGACAGCTGATTGGAGAATCCTTGTAATTACTGAATAGAAACAAGACTTGAAGGGTATGTCTACAGTACCCACCGGATCAGCAGGCAGCGATCATTCGGTGGGGGTCGATTTATCGTGTCTAGTCTAGATGCAATAATCGACCCCCAAGCGCTCTCCCGTCGACTTGTGTACTCCACCGGAGTGAGAGGCACAGGCAGAGTCGACGGGGGACCAACAGCAGTCGCCTCACCGCAGCGAAGATACCACGGTGAGTCGATCCAAGTATGTCAACTTCAGCTACATTATTCATGTAGCTGAAGTTGCGTAACTTAAATCGATTCTTCTCCCTCCCCAAGTGTAGACCAGGCCGAAGTTACTGATGAGCAGGTCTAGGAGCTAAGCCTTAGACTTGGTAGCAGGACAGTGCTGCAGTGAAAGACAATGAAGAGGCAGCAGCCCAGGGGTTCCCTGCCACCCAGTGCAATCATGAAGTTCAGAAAGCTCCATTGCAGAAGGGACAGTGAGCGGCAACCAGCAGCAGAGATGAGAGGCAGCAGCGATAATAGTGGTGGCAAACAGCGGCAGTGATATCAGTGGCAAGCAACAGTGAGCCAGGTGCAGAGGCAGCAGCAAAGCGGTCTCAACATTTGCTTTTGGGGGCGGGGGGAAGGTGGACCCATGTGAATGCACCTCTGAACACTGGGTCTTTGCTGACTAACGACAACCATGAGTGGGGTGCATCAGAGGGAAAGAGGAGTGACCTGGTAAAGGGACATTTGTTCAGATTGTCACACCACGAAGTGGGAAACTGAGGCAAAGGACACCACCCAGCGCAGTGTTAATTTCCCCAGATTATAGGGTAGGGCCGCGAGCTGGCTCTGTGTTGTATTGTTAAGAGGAAGTCCTAGATATTGAACATAATCTTTGTTACCAACGCCACCTGGTAGGAGGGTTACAATTGCTCCTGGGTCTTTTACTCATGCTCTTTAAGGACTTAGAAGGAGGCAGCAGACGCAGCAAAACAAATCTCATTGCTTTACCTACTCCTTATTCTGTTCTGTCCATTGATGTCTCTCCAGTGACTCCCTGCGGAGTCCCTCCACGACTCCATTACAGTTCAGGTGCTTCAGAGAGCCAACTTCCTCAAAAAATTGATTTGAAAAACCCAAACAAACCTCTAACTGCTAATGTAAAGCCTCAGGTCTAATGTATCCCTCCATGGAACCAGCAAGGAGGGTTAATGAAGTGTTTTCTCTGTCTGTGCAACAAGAGAAGGAAACTCCCTCATAACTCACTGGCTGCCAGCAAATACAAGGTCAAAACACCAAGTGCTAGATACACAATAAACAGCTGGGTAAGTAACTGCCATTGTCTTTACTTGGGCGGAGTTAGAAGAGAGATTAAAGAATAAAGGGAGAGAGATGCATGGTATATGAAGATGGAAACAGAAGAGGAGAGAGGACAGGAGACGCACAGCACAGTTAAGTATTTTTTCTTCATTTTGTTTTTATTTTCTCACTTCATGTTTCTCTGATTTTCCTCCTCCTTCACCAGATGGCTGTAATGATTAAATGCTGAGAAGATAACACTTCAAACCCCAGCAAAAGAGGTGCATGGCTACTTGCATTCAGCTTCAAATTTGCATTCAGATCCAGAGCCACCTATATTCATAGGATTTCGGTCAGGCTGACTGCCCTCGGGTAGGGGAGAAAAAAAGAATTGGGAAGATTTCTACAGCTGGCAGGGAATCAGGGATAGTGAGAAATCCAAATAATACAAAACCCACAGGTCCAAAGCTTGGCCCTTGTCTACACTACAAACTTATGTTGGTAGAACTATGTTGCCAGTAGTGTGAAAAACCCACATCCCTGAGCAACGCAGTTACAGCTCTGTCTGCACCGGAAGTTTGGTCAATATGTAGATGGAAGGGCTTATCCAGTCAACCTAGCTACGGCCTCTCAGGGCAGCAGAGTATCTACACTGACCAGAGACTCCCTCCCATCAGCGTAGGTAGCGTCTTCACTAAGTGCTACAGTGCCGCAGCATTGTAAGTGTACACAAGCCCTCAGTGGTTCTCAGGATTTGTTCTTTAGGGTCAGATCTTTCTCCCCCAGCCAGTGCTCTCCTACCCCCAGCATTTGTTGAGGTCCCGAGTGTTTCAGACTGCCACACCCCCTGTGCATATTGTGGCAGGATACCCAGCACCATACAGTTACTGAGGTTGGCATTTCAGTCTCAGCTCATCTCATACTACCAGGCCAATTTCCTCTTTCCTCCATTTATTTAACCAGGATGCACATTTGCTACTGCAGAGGAGCCAACTTCAGAAAGCAGCATTAAGGAATAGCACCAACATCCTCCCTGACCCCAGTGGCTAACTATCTTCTGCACAGCGGGGGAGACAGAAAGAAGTGCCTGAGAGATTCAGGCTGTAGGAAAATGAAGTCAACCACAATTACCATCGCATCCATTTTCTAACTATTTAAATGGGATTGTAATTGCATAAAATTACTAATTTTGTTCATTAGAGTTCAATTAAATTCATCTGAATCCAGGATAATGGCATTGTTGTAGTACAGCCATATTAAAGATGAAACACTCTCTCCTGACTGTTTTCCTTTGAGGAAATAAAGTTTTGCTTCTAATGAGCCAAGATACAAGGCATCTTTTACAACAGAGCAATGAAGATTGCAGATTTGGGAACAGCAGGCTTATTTTTATTATAATAAACAGCCATTTCCTTGGTTACCAAAATAAATAGACTTGATCGTGGATCTTTTGTATTTTAGGGGAGAAAAAACCAGATAGTTAATAGCTTCTTAATCATATTACAGTGAGGTCTTTGATAGGCAACAGGAGGTGGCCTAGAAGTCTTGCTCCAGGGCATTCTGTGTTCCAGGCAGATATTTAATTTCGAGCTCAATTGGGCTGTCCTTGGGGAGCAGAACCTTTTTATTTCAGGAAGTGAATTAAATTCCCAATTGAGCTGAAAATTAACTATCTGCCTGGAACACAGAATGCCCTCGGGCAAGACTTCTAGGCCGCCTCCTGTTTCCATATACACAGGATGTGTATGGTCCTCATGTTTTCTAGTCATGGACCTCTTCCCAAGGCACACCTTATGGGAAAATCCAACAGAGCTAAATAGGGGGCAGGGGGGACAATGAGTTGTATAGAAAGGGCTCTAAAACATTGACTTTTAATAGAGAATTGTTCTAAATGAACACTTTGACCATCCTATATAATTTGATAGGAAATTATACCCCAATCTTTGGAGTTCTATGCGTTTATTTAACATTGCTATAGAAAGATCATCATTCTCTGTTAAAATTCTACACAACTTTTACTTTAAGGACCAGGTGGTATGGATTCCACCTAGTGCTTATAGAAATCTAGGTAGAGACATTCTTTATTATTCTATATCACAATGTACATAGTCTTTAATTTTGCCCTTCGTTTGTTATATTTTCTATATAAAAAAATTTAAATCTATGACTTATTTTATATAAACAAGAGAACAAAATCCTCCATGAGAGAGTAGTGTGACTCTCTCCTTTGTAACAAGTTAAATTTAAATTGAACACAAATAATGGCTGTTGCCTCCAGGAGTCTCCTACAAAGGGCAACACACATAAATTATCACAATCACTACATCTTGCACAGGAGACACTGGGACAGAATTAGTCAATGCTATAGAGTTGCTAATCAGAAATGGTTGCAGAAACCTGTGTTAATTTCCTCTTATGTTTTACATTGCCCCGATCCAAGGTAAGTGATCGCCTCTATCTATTGGTACTGCCTCTAATTAAACATTAGCAGGTTTCATGCTTCTTTGATGACAAACACTGTTGAGAAGTGTTTTTTCCTAAGGGAGACCAGAATCAGGAGAGTGGGAATGGAACACACATATTGTACCTCTAGTCAGTTCAAAACCAGCACAGGAACTGAGCCCTCTAATCAGTGGCTAGAGCTGCACATTTAAAAACCAAGTTAAAACCATTTCAAAAAAGGTGTATGACATAATTTGGGCCAGTCAATGTGGTCACCCCTATCTGCCCAGGTCTGTCAAACCATATACTACTGGTTGCAGTAGCAGAATTTGAGACATATTTGGATCCATTATTAAACAGAGACCCCTGGCCAACGAAGACTGCCAATAGGTAACAAAATCTTTGCTGTTTGACAATTTAGTAACCCATATAAAAAGAATTCAGTCCAATTCCTAGTGGACAAGCAGCCACATTATAGAAACCACTTCAATTGGTACTTTAGACTAAAAGCAAGTATAGTGCGAGGTGCAGATACACACCCTGATCGTGGGAGCCCTGGGCTCGTGAGACCCCCACAACGGGCCGGTTCTGAGAGCGTGCGGAGTCGGTCGACGCTACACCCGGCTCATGAGACAGCTCATGGTGTCCAACACCATCAGGTGGTCCAGAGACATTTATACGGAACACATCACAGGACACCGCCAATACCACATTGAGTAATCGAGACCGCCGACCAGGGAAATAGCCCACTTCCTTCCCTGACGGCCCAAGGGACGCACCCCACCCATGTACTCATTCGCTGCACCAATACTGACTTGGACTCCTTATAAATTCCATGGGTGGCGTACCCGAGCCCACCTATCCACTTTAAAAAACTCTTGCACCCCAATCTGGGTTTATGCCGGTTATGTGATATGTATGTATCTCTACATCCTTGCAACCGTTACCTGTAATCCCTCATAACCCAAGCCTGACCCCAGATGTACAGTACCTTCCCTCTTAACTTGTGTATATTTAATTTTAAACATTAACTTTAATAAAAATTTTAAATCAGTTTAATGTTGGATCCATCCTCTATCATGGAACAACCATATACCTATTTGAGTATATGATCACCTCAAGGAATAGCACAGTCAGTTTTAAGGTCCACCTTGCATGTGAGTCAGTACCACATTATCTCGTTCTTCACCAGCACTGAAGCACCCCCACTGGGAGGGATTTCATTCTGCTGCTTCGGGGAGCCCTAGTTCTCTCTACTCACCAGTGTCCGGAACAGCCTAAGCAGGACTTACCACATCTCTCTCCACAGTGGCAAACATTAGGACAATTCAAATACTCTCCTACAGTACCAATGAATTTTTCTTCTGGAACTCCCAGGTGACCCTTGTTCTGGCACTACTAACTCAGCCTTCACGGGTGCCTAGTTTAAAAGCTTCACACTAATTGTGTCCTCCTGCTGGAGGCTTTATTAATGCCACAGCCAGAAAGCTGCTCATTACAGTTCAGCTGAGGTTGGTTTCCAAGCTGGAGCTCATTTTCTAACCATGGCTCCAAGCTGCTTTTAAAACTCCCCCTGTAATTGATTTGAATTTCTAGCTTAGGGTGGGAGGGAGGCTTAGTTTAGACACAGATGGCTGTGGGTTTTTACTGGGTGGAGGTCATCGCTGATCTGGGAGTAGTGAAGGAAGATGGAATCCAGGGGGCTGATTCTCAATTGACTTGAGCATTGCACTGTAACTTGCAGCTGGCTAGTGTGAGTGTAAAAAGCTGCCCAATCAGAATGGCTGTATGGCACATCCACTTCACACAAGTGTAAATGAGCACACACAATGCAAAGCACTGGAGAATCAGGCCTAATGTCTTTTCTATCTTCAAATTCTCGGATACTGTGCTCCTTGTTGGAAGCTTCAGCAGAGAAACCAAGGACTGACTGGGCCTAGAGAATGATGTAACTCCACACCTGGAGTACAGGGAGGTTTGTACTAGCAGTGCTGATGCTGGGGAATAACTGCAGGGCTTTGGTCTCTAGGGCTCATCAACCAGCTGTATTGACAGGCACTAAATTCACTCAAGTATTTATTTTAATTATGTTTACTGAATTGTCACACAATCATGCAGCTAAATCTATTATCTTAATAATCGCATTACAAACTGTTATCACTATTTTTCATTTTAACTGTGCTCCTGGAATGTTTTCTGACTGTTCAGAGGCAGAGGCTGGGTGCAGGAAATGAGCAGTTGACACAAACAAGGGAGAGGATTGTGTTTGTAATGGCAATGGGTTGGGAGGAGGAAGGCAGGACAAGTAGAGGTGGGAACTCAAAGAGGGCAGGAGCAGCAGTGTAGTAAAAGAAAGGGAAAATAAGGAGCATAAGGAAGAGAGATAGGGCAGAGGAAAACTAAAACTCTTTCTCTACAGCATGGGACCAACACACCACTAACGCGAGTGCCTAATACATTAGGCCGTCTGTGCTTGAAATAGTGTCAGTATATTACATACGAATAAAAGAGACAAGCAGCTGCAAAAGAGATGTTAATTTCCCTATTTCACTTAGATCCAACTTTTGACAACCTGTATGCACTTTGCTGCAGAACTGAGAGGCTTTGACAAGTCCAGCAGCTTCAAGTAAAACACAGCCAATCTACATTTTCGATACCTTGCTGCCCTTTTATGTGCTACATATCTTCCCATTGCTGCAAGGCCACGTACTTGGCTGCTTTCATATCCCACTCATAGTCACATTGTTCACCTTTCCATTTTTACTGTTGCTAGCACTCTCTGGAGCAAAAGCAGAGGAAATGTCCTCTTAACTAGAATCCATCATACTTTCTACATTCCCTTTTAGTTTCAATCATTTCCACAGCAGCCAGATTCTTCTTAGAGAAAAGATACTGTACCTAGACAGCTGAGTTAGATTTTTTGAGCATAAAAAATTAAGAACACAGGACCTGGGTGGAGGATGTGTGTGTTACCGAAAATGCTTGATTAAAAGTTCAGCAGCAGTATCACAGGGCAAACATTTTAGTGTAATTTACTGTATTTACTGGCAAAAATTAGAAATTATGGTTACATTACTGTCCACTTTCCAGGAACAGTGAGCATTTGAGTCTAAATGTAACCCATTGTCCTTAACAAAAGAGCTGACAGCCCGACAGCAGAATACTTCTTACAGATTTACACTTATTCTTCCTGGGGAAATTGATATGGGAGTTCAAATTTCAAACACCGGGCCATTAGTAAGATGGCATTTGGATGCTCCAGCTACTACCTACACCCATACACACATTTTATACCCCCAAAGTACTGAGCTGAGTGCCCAAATACAGGATTTAGACCTCCTTCTCAGTCCCCCCTATTTGAAAACCAGGCCCACAGATGAATGGGTGAGACCTGGCTGGGTAAGACTCAGTCTACATAAGATGGAGGTAATGTTGCTAAGCTAGGGGAACCATCTGGAAGATTTTGTGGGAATTATATCAGCATCCCTAAGGGAGGCCCTGTGATTGCTGTTTGTAGTACAAGTTAGCAAGTTAGGGGGCTTGCCTGTTCCGGCCTGATGCCCAATCTGAAAGGAGTGAACAGGGCCGCAGCCTCTTCAATCCATGGCTCTGGGACCTGAGCAGGTGGTGAGTTCCCAAGTGGAATTCAAGGTGCTGGTTTTAACCTTCAAAGCCCTATTGGTTTGTGAAGTTGCTGCCTCTCTTCACAATGCCATCCTGCTGCAGCTAGAGAGCTGGAGCTTCCTGGATGTAAACAGGAGTGAGCTGCCAGCAGATCATGCCTTGGCTTTAGAATTTGCTTTCTCCCCTTGGCCGACAGCGCTCGGATTTGTTACCCTTCCAGGCACACCACAAAGCTTATCTTTTCTCTCCAGCGTTTCAGGAGAGGCAGGTGGCTCTTTAGTTTTTAACAGAGGCTTGGGGTTCTGCATCAGGCAGGGTGTGGGATGGAGGCATGAGGATTTGGGAGAATCGGATTGCTGGAAGTAGGTCTGGAAGCGTAACAATTGTTATTGGTGTTTTGCTGTTTTGCATGGTGGAGGCGTATTTGTTTTGTAAACCACACCCACAGCTATTTGGAGGAGGTCACTTTTTGGATTGTTCATAAATCTAAGTAGATCAAAAAATAGAGACTTGCACAATATTGAAATCAATACAGATAGGCTGTGTCCATTGCCATAGTAAGATGGTGGGACCATCTCCGGTTGCTAGCACCCTGATCCCCATGCCTGCTCTGTAACCTGCATTTGCCACCTGGTTAACATGGGGCTACTCTCCCCCACTGTCCCTCTGCAAATTAAACTTTCTCCCATAACCCTCTGAGGCAGCTACAGCATGGGATAGATGAAGAGAGGGAGCTGGGAGCTGGTGCTTATTTCCTATGGCCCAGTTGGGGCTAGGAAACCCCCTTAAGAACTCACTCTCAGCTAGTCCTGAACTCCAGGTGGAAGAATTTGTTTTTTAGTTATATAATTTGTTTAGTATTTAATAATTAGCTAGGGACAGATTTCCTCATGTGAGGACATGAGAGTTTGTGGAGCATGCAAAGTAGGGCCACCATGCAGAGGGCCATGTACAGACATTGACTCAAATTAGCATGTTAGGGGCCAGCAAACCTGTGAAGTTTTTAACTCTTATCTAAGCCACGGGTCCAAGGGCTTGTGTCCTAACTAATTCTGAAGGCATCAGAGCCTTTGGTGAAAGCCAAAAAATACATTAGATGAGTATTAATGATCTTGGTGCGATCTACAATAAAAGAAAAGAAATTCAGCGAAGCTCATCTTTGGTTTGTCACAGCTATTGCAGCATACAGAACTATGCCAAGATAAGAATGTCTTCAGCTATCTGCACTACCTGGACAGTCGTAGGTTATGCACAAATGGGGAAAGAGACCGACAGACACAGAGATAAAGGGATCCTAGGAAAGAAATTATACTGGCTAACAGAGCCGTACGAAAAGTATAAAGCATAAAATCTTGATAAAAAGAGATGTTCCAAAGTGCAAAACAGTTTCTCTGCTACCGGGAATACCACATAATTCACTAGAGAAAATGGATTACATGCTTTGACAACAGCGAGGGCATGTCAGAGAATGTTCTCATAGCAGAACTAAACCATAATTGCCATGTGATTACAACTTCCGTTGGGCCAAAATCAGTAGTTTTTATTCAGCCAGAGCTCCCACTGATGCTAAGCCGAGTTTTGTACTGAGGGAGTGTAGCTCCAATCCTGCACTTGAAAAAAATTGGAGCTGCTAGCTGGGTGCAGAAGAGGAAACCCTGGTGTCCGGCAGTGCTGCACCCCATCCTGCATCTGGCCTGCTGTATCGAGTGAAAGCCTGCACTTACTTCTCCTATAGAGCCGCAGGAGTGCTTTTTCAGCCCCACTGCTGTCTCCAACACGTCAATATACATGAGTGTGTCTGGGAGGGCAGAAGCCTGGCATGGGGATAGAGACGGACACATGGAGAATTCTGCAAGTGTGGACCAAGTGATTGCACTTACAATGTCTCTGTACACAATACGGAAGCTGTACAAATCTCTGTGTGCCTCCTTCCATGGCATATGGTGGTGTGGGACGGGTCCATAAACTAAAGAGGTCCATCCCATTTCAACTAAAGGAAAAATTAGTTAGTGGTGTAAATTAGTTATTAGGCAAGCACTGAGAAAACACATGGGGTTGGGTGCCAATACTATCCTTTTCCACAGGCCTCTCTGAATGGCCAGTAGCCTTTCCTTTAAAACACATCGATAAACGAACAGCTCTGATGGCTAGTAACTGCCCTCCTGGGTCTCTCTCAATTGCTTTCTGTGACTTTTAAAAAGAATAATAACGGCCATGTATTCCCTTCTATCCATGGAGGGGGGGGCGGCCGGAGCCCCGGGGGGAGGGCGGCGAGCCCCGGCGGGGGCTTGTCTCTCCCCCCGGCGGCCAGAGCGCCGGGGGCAGGGCGGCGAGAGGGCGGCGAGCCCCAGCTGGGGCTCGGCTCTCCCCCCGGCGGCCAGAGCGCAGGGGGGAGGGCGGCGAGCCTGGCTGTGGCCCCCTCTCCCCGGTGGCCGGAGCGCCGCGCCGCCCCCCTCCAGGTGCCACCCCAAGCACAAGCTTGGTGGGCTGGTGCCTGGAGCCAGCCCTGCTTCTATCTCTATCTCAGCAGTTAATATGAGAGACATTTTACAATGAGCTCACTCACAAAGGTATTTTATGTATATTTTCTATAAATGCCGACTGGTATGTAGATTATGGGAAACACCATAAATCAAGGCCCTGTTTAGTGACATGGAATCCTCCCAGATAATTTATTCCCTTGTCCCCGTTTCTCCGTGGAGCCTTGTCCCATGACACAGCTGATACAGCATCACTTCACCACATGATGTCAACACTCACAACAATAGACAGCCTCTGGAACTGTTGCACTTCTGCTCCATTCTGTCTATTTGAAATATTGTGTTTCCCAAAGAATCATCTTGCTAACCCTCTCCTACATCTTCTGGCCTAGTGCCTAGATACATCACTGCCGAATTTTGTACAGAGTGGTATTTCTTCCCCCTGAGAAAGTTGCTGATTTCATCCTCCAGGTTCCCTGGAGCAGTGGGACAGTTAGAGTGGGCGGCCTAAAAGACTTAATTAAAGACTGCATTATATGCTCAAGGTCAACCTGAGTTCTCTACCTTTCAAGGACTTTGCAACTTTAATGTTCTTTTAACGTAGTTGGGGGAGGGCGGACAATTGGAGGAGGGTTAAATTTCCTAATTTTTTAAAAAGGCAAACTGATAACACAAATCACATGGAACCATACTGACCACATGTGGGTCAAAAAGTAGCATTGGAAATTTTAGTTCCACAGGACAGGCCTCTGCCATTTGAGCTATCAGAGTAACTGATCACAGTAGTAGTTATCCTTCAGGTGAACCAGACAGTAGAGGGGGAAGAGAGAGAATTCACCAGTGGGTTTCTCAGCTGTTTGCTTACAGCGGGGGTCGGCAACCTTTCAGAAGTGGTGTGCCGAGTCTTCATTTATTCACTCTGATTTAAGGTTTCGCGTGCCAGTAATACATTTTAACGTTTTTAGAAGGTCTCTTTCTATAAGTCTATATAACTAAACTATTGTTGTATGTAAAGTAAATAAGGTTTTAAAAATGTTTAAGAAGCTTCATTTAAAATTAAATTAAAATGCAGAGCCCCCCTGGACCGGGGGCCAGGACGCGGGCACTGTGAGTGCCACTGAAAATCAGCTCACATGCCGCCTTTGGCACGTGTGCCATAGGTTGCCTACCCTTGGCTTACAGCAAAGGAATGTTGAGACTGAGGAATCCCGGATTCAATTCCAGGCTCTGGAGGGGAGTATGGTTTAGTGGTTATAGATCCATCTGCCATTATCCACCCCAGTTCCTGCCCCCCTCCTTCTCCTCGCTACAGCTCCTGGTCCCACCTCTGGCTCCCTTCTGCTCCTCACGTCTTTGCATTCAAGGCTGATTGGATTTCCCCCTCTTCCATGATGCCTGGGCACCAGCAGAGTGGGCACTGAGAACACAGACGAGACAGTCTCCTTGTTGTCAGTTCCAGTGCCCTGGTGTAAGTGACCCTTGGCAGATATGAAGAGGAATTATTGGAAAAGTCCTGTTCAGCCGTTGCAGCCCTGGCATGGTGCATGCACAGCCATTCTGTTGGGATGGCATATGTATAGTCCCATTGAGAAATAGCTGCGTGAGGAAGGAGCATGGTCAGTGCAGCTGGAATTTTCTGAGACTTGAGCTGCCAACCACTAACAAACCTCTACTGATGATGTTTGAATTGTAGTTTTTCATAAATTTATAGCTTAGCCAAATTTGGGCAGATTTTTATGGGGACAGCAATAAGCACATCCTTGATCCCATGGCAATCCTCACCTACCCCATATTTCAAGTCCCTGTTTTAAAGCACAGATGCTCTAGAGCCTCTCAATTAAATGGTGGCAAGATTTTAACATGGACAAAACAATGTATTTTTTCCCTAATCTTGACCTTGGAAAAGGCTGAACTGTTTTAGATTAAATGTTACAAAAATATATGCCTGAGGCAAACACCCAGCATAGAGATTTGGGCATAGTTAAAGGTAACTAAAAATAGCATTTCAAAATGGAAAGTGTTGACAATCTTAACTGTAGGCACCCGAGCTCTGCCTATAATATCTAGCTATATGGGGAATCCTTGAAAGTGTAATGTGGTCTAGAGTTTCATCTGTCTGAATTTGACATGGCATTCTTTACATATAGATGGCAAAGCCATAATTGAGTTGCTGGTATGAATATCATCCCAAATAAGTGTCAATAAAATATTTAAACCACACCCTATCATCACACATTCTGTATATGCTACATGTCATAGAAACCCCCTTTTTAAGGGATTTAGAATAGACTCCAGGGAGATGGATTGGTAATGTTCAAAAGTGCATGATAAAAGTATTTATTACATGGCTCTGCAATTTTTCATACAGATGTCACCTCTCCCTCTGTATGTGTGTGTGAGATCTCTCTCTCTCTCTCTCTCACACACACACACACACACACACACACACACACACACAAACTGCTTTCTATTAAAATACAGCCTTCACTGGAATGGAACACAACAGCTGTTTAACCGAACCCAAACAGAGCAACACATTTAAGAGTTTATGGCAGAGAGAATATTTCATTTATTGGAATTCCAGGGGGAATTATCATATGTGCTTTCATACCATATCTAATTTAAAAGTTGTGATTGAGCCATTAAGTAAGGATTGACTAATCAACCAGAACATTTAGTACCATGCCAGCTGATCATTCAAGCAATATTTGGCTTATCAGTAATTTTTTTTCTCACTTTCTCTTCCGTGGAGAGTACCACAGCACATGAAATCAGGAGGGCTGTGTTTGTGAAAATGAGGGAAGAATTTGTCCCATTATGTTTTAAAATATTGTTTATAAATTCATATGAGGTCATTGTACTAACTTTTCTGTGTTTTAGAACACAGAATAGGAATTATATACAGGCTTCCAAATATGAATAACTTCAGGGGGCTATATATATATTTCTTCTTTTAATTGTAATTTTCAATGTCGCACAGCATGGTACGGTATATCATATTGTTACTAAAAACCATTGGTTGAATTGCCCTATCATGATGATATAATGCAAATTGGATTAAACAGAAGTCATCTAAAATTAATAAATGAAACATTTAATTTAATCACGCCTTGAGTATAATTTGGGGAATCACCACCTTGCTACTAAAACATTGTCTTTTGCAAACCAGCATAAATCCAAGTACAGCACACTTCCCTGTTATTCATGAGATGGATGTGAACACAACCATGAGTAAAAGCACAGTATTTTTATCACTGTCTGTCAAAACACTGCTGTTTATGTAAATATATGCCCCATACACGGTATTCAGGATTCTTGAACATGTGAAGCAATTGTTCTATGTCTCATCTATTGAGAGGATAAAAAGACAGTAGGGACTAGTGTTTAAAACAGAGGACTGGGTGCCTCAGCTCTTAGGTTGTACAGCTAGCTCTGCCACTGGTACAAAGGTATAATACAGGGAAGACAATCACCTTTCCTCAGTTTACCCATCTTTAATACTAATATAATACTTACACGGGTGCTGTGAGGCGACATTAGTTTGCAAAGTGCGTTGAGATCCTCAGAGGGGAGGCACTATATTATAATCATCATCATCATACTGTGCATTCATATAATACCTTCCATCTGAGGTTCATAAATGAGTGAAGTCTCACAACATCCTGAGATGATGATTATTATCTCAATTTTACAACTGGGGAAACAGACGAAGATTAATGCCAACATTTTCAAATTTGGGTGCCTAAAGACAGCACCTAAATCCATATTTAGGAAGCTAAATAAAAAGGTTCAGAGTTGCTGAGTCAACTTAAGTGCCTGGGCCAGTGTCACACAGGAACCAGAACCCATATCTCCTGACTCCCAGTCCATTGTTTTTAACACAATCTTCTTTCCTATCTGTGCAAAGCAGTATCATTATTGTAAAGCTAGTCTGGAGAAATGGTCTGATTTCCAGATCTGAAGAACATTTAACACATACCATCTCTATCCAAAATTCCCATACGACATTATTTTTTTCATTGCAGAATCTTCAAACTATCCATTATTGTATAATAAGGAAGTCCCAGGATCTCTGGGTTATCATCACGCTATTCTTTCTTTAAAGTTACAATGTTGATTTATGCTTTCTGAAATTAAGATAATTATATTTCAGATTCACTTTCTTTAAAGCAAGAACAAGGAAGACAAGATATTTTATATAGTTGACGAGGCCCGATAATTCTTCATAAGACTTCCAGGACTTTTAGAGTAAAATCTGTTGCAATCCCAGGGCACAATAGAGAAGAAACAGGCAAATGATGTTTTTTAAAAATAATAATTGTTAGTTCCTGCAGATCAATTTTAATCTGCAGATCTCCTTTACAAAGGAAGAGATGCGTCATGACACCCAGTTCACAGAAGTGGGGTGAATTGACTGAAGTCACACAGCAGGTTAATGCAGAGCTAGGCATGGAACCCACATGTGACTCCTATCCACCCACACTTCCTCACACTGGCCTTTCTAGTAGCTGTAATTTCACAATGTACTTATGCATTTTAAGATTTTATTGTCTCATGAAACTTCACGAGGGCTAATAAAATCATTCTTATCTTCTAATTACACCTATACCCCGATATAATGCTGTCCTCGGGAGCCAAAAAATCTTACCGCGTTACAGGTGAAACCGCGTTATATCAAACTTGCTTTGATCCGCTGGAGTGCGCAACCCCGCCCCCCCGGAGCACTGCTTTACCGCGTTATATCCGAATTTGTGTTATATCGGGGTAGAGGTGTATATGACAAGACTGTACATAATGAAATGGCTTGTCACCTGCATTTAGCTCTTGACAAGTCGAAGACAAGCCTGCTCTGTGTGGCAAATGAGACCCATGTACTAGTAGTTTTGCTTTTCCTTCAGATCTGCCAAAAAGAGCTCTGATGTTTTGAAATATGCCAGGCAGCACTCACTAAACCCTCCAACCTCAAGAGAAAGCATTCTCAATTAGAAATACATTATGATTGTCACAGCTAAGCAATTTCTTAGAGACTAAAGGGATTTTTAGTGATTTCATGGTATAAAAAAAGCAGTCAATGTAACACACAAAAAATTAAAATTCCAACTGAGATGTCATGCAGTAAGTGAAAAGATTTAGCTGTCCAGTCATACAACTAAGAATAACCTTGCAAAGGATGCAGTGAAACTAAGATATGTGCTTCTCAATAGCAAGGAGCAGGTTTGTCACAAAGTGTTTTTCCAGGCCCATGTACCCAGTTATAAGAACATTTGTAAGTAGCACAATGAAAAACAGCAGCACTCAAGATTAAATTGGGTTCTGAGAGTTTTCTTCCTGCGGCAGCCAGTCAGAAATCCTGCTAATGGGCAACTTACACAGAACAGATTATGTCATTTTGATAATGCTTCCTTTTGGCTTTACACGCGCCAGTGTTTCTGGCAAATAGCAGAAAACCCGAATGCATTTCCAGCCTGTCTCTACAACCTCTGATAAGATCAGCATCACAAGACAGAGGGGAAAATAAAAAGATACGAGACCATGATACAGTGTTTAATCAATTATTACATCAGTACTGAGTCTTGTGTAACTACAGTCTGCTCTGTTCATGAATTTACATGCGTATTGCCAGTGATTTGTTTCATTCACACAGCTATATAGATGGGTAATCACATCAGCAGACACAAACATTAGTAAGCAAAAGGGCATTTATTTTTAAACACTATTACATTTGCCAACTATTATTTAAAAAGGAAGACCATATTATATTAGTTCAAAACTATCCTGTTAAGCATATATATTTAAACTCTAATTTTACAAACACATAATGAAATAATTTTTATTTTACAAATAGCTATTTTAATAAGTATTATGAAAAACATGTTTTAAAAATAATTGCCAAAATCTCCCTCTTTAAATATACAACCCCCCCCCCCCTTGCTATTCTGAAGATTTCTTCCTTGGAAGCCAAAAAATATCTAAGTCACACTGAGTCCTCATCAAACCCTACTGAGAGCAGTAGTGATATAAAAAGGTAAAAGCACTGTACAAAGTACGCAAGTACAGCATTTATAGGTTTTAATACTGTACACGCTTGCATTTGTTTTTAAAATGTTTTATAAAAACTCCTATTTTAAAACAAAAAATTGAATGTTCTTCCCTGGCTGTGGAAAATATACAAGCCATTGTAATCCTATCCTGTTATTAAAACTTTACGGTTTTCCAGAGTGATGGGGCAGATATTGTGGTGAGAATTTTTATCATCTTTACTGGATGCCATATATTAAGATTTTCCTAGCAGTTGATGCTTCTCTCATAAAAGTCGATGGAAGTTTTACCACTGACTTAAATGGAAGCAGGACTGTATTCCAAGTTTTCTTTGGCATGTCATTTTGCAGTGCCTCTTAATCTCAGTTTCCTCCAATCCATGATGCAAAATTAATACACAGCCTTTAATACATTAACAAGAAAAACCAAATCTGGAGAAATTTGAAATTAACATGGATAATTGTAGGGGACTGTTTTAAATGTTTACTGGTAAATTCACTGACAAACTCAGAGTATTTATTTTAGCCAAAAGTGATTTAATGTAATGAAGGGATACAATCTTCAAACCAAGCACTGGTGTATTCTGTATGTTTTCCACCAAAATTTAATCTGTTTACTTCCCTGTAGTGTGTGTGGGTTTATTCCTTTGTTGCTTCTTTTATAGTCCCTTCTGGCATTTCTTCTGGAATGAGCTTTTCAAAAAGGTGCGGTACCCAGGGTCATCCACGTATTCATTCTTAAACCGGGAACTCAGGACTCTCTGTCTCTTCTTCTCTCCCTGGATAATATCTGCTCCATAAAATGTGTCTTCAAATCTCATGTCGGAGGCTGTCGACTAAAAACAGACATTAATTACCTCTTCAGTTTCACAGAGGAAATCACAATCTGACTCCCTCCAGGGCAGGCACATGAAAGCACAGGCACCTTTGGTTTAGACAAACTGAAGACTATTTCAGGGACTAACCCAGAGAATTACACCGTTATGAAGTCATCAGTGCTTCAGAACATAGAGTTTTATGATAATGTTTCTAGGAAAATCCATTCATGTTAGATAAATGTTGAACGTATTTTTTTAAACTCACTTTGCAGTGTTTAGTTCCACGTATTTGTGGGGTTTCTTAAAATTCATTTGACTGACTCTAGCTGTTGGATTTCATTGTGTCAAAAGATCACAGAATCACAGAAATGAGAGATGGGAAAGATCATATTGGATTCAGTTCATCCATCTGCCAGTACAGGTTTCTTCCCAACAGTAATGTATATTATCCAGCATTTTATCCAGTCTAGTTTTAAATGTAAGGGACTGTATGATGCAGACTATTAAAAAGGTGCCCTGTACAATTGCATGGCTTGTGTGGACAGGGAGTCATGAGTTCAGCTGGTGCTGGAAAATGTAAAAAAAAACGAGGGCAAAAACTGAAACGGCAAATGTCTAGCTATTGAAAAAATAATGACAGTGACAAATGACAGGAATTTTAGGGCCCACTGCTGAAGCCAGTAGCAAAACTCCCATGAACGTCAATGGCATGGGATCAAACCCTTTAAGATGAAGAGATCATCATATATCCCTAGCGGTTTAAAAGAAAGGGTGGAACCAACATTATAAACCATGGGACTAGTCCTGCAAGGAGCTGAGTAACCTCTGACTTGAGGGTACTCCGATGAGTTCCAACTGAGTTCCACTGACTTGTACATCGAAGATGCACTCAGCACCTTGAGTACTGGGCTGTACGTTTGTGAAGCCCAAGTTAACAACAGGGAAACAGCATCAGGCTTCTCATCAATAGCAACCATTTTGTTTCTGGAGTTTGTTTTATTTAATAGTCTAAATTTCATGTTTTAAAATAATACTTAATTCCACTAAAAAGTTAATGGTGTCACATGCAAAAGTAAAATATTGATCTATAAAAATGCCACTATTTTAAAAGAATAGCAAAAACCAGCCACATCTATATTGTTGTTCTTAGTCAAGTGCAACAATAAAACAGATTTACAGTATGTCTAGTTAATTCTAAACTCCTGTTACATATACTCTATAAAACAACAAGAGGTAATGGGGCCTTTTCTGAATATAATGAAAAACAACCAATTGTACTCACCCAGGTGGCTTGTTTGTTATTTTTTTTTCAAGAACCATCTATCTTAAGCCTTAGCACACTGAAGGACGAGTGTACTCCTCTGAAGTAAACTGCCCCTGAGATGCGACAGTCTAGAATATTTGACTTCTGAACGTTCCTGACAGAAGGAGCTCTGCTCCTCTCCATTCTTATTGCCTTCTTACTCCCCTCTTACTCTCCTGAGTGAGATAAGTCACCTTCCTGGAAAAGCACTTCATAGCAAAGAGACAACCTCATCCTTCTCTGCCTCTCCCCAGCTGCCACTCCCAGCTCCCCTCTCAGACATGGTGCCAGCTCCATGTCACTTCTTACCCCTACCGCACCTTCCAATATGTGCCATGCACATGCTTCAGGCTGCAGCTGAGAACTCGCAACATGGAGAAGCAGCTCACGTCAGGTGGGCATGCTGAGAAAGTAGTGGAGGCGAATATAAGGTCAGGATTTGCTTCTCCAAAGAATCCTGACCTGCCTCCATTTTCCAGCTGCAACAAACCCTCCCTCAGCCACATCCCAGAGCCCTCTGTCTGATTGCCCCAACCTCGCTTAAATAGACATTCCCCAGGTGACCCCCGCCTCTCATCCCCTGGGAATCACCTAGTTTCCATATGGTTAATCTCATACAATACATGTGAGAGTAGGGACGGTATGTGCAAGTACACATCTTTATAGCAATGAGAAACACACAGTGCTGCTGTTCTCGTTTACAGATATGTTCACATTATCTTTGAATAAAATATCCATATTGTATTTATTAGCTGTTGAATTTAAATATTATAAGATTTTTTTAGTCTGTATGCTTTAATTTTACATGTTAAAAAATGACTAACAGTTAGCTAGCAGTGTATGATTTTGAGTGGACTGCTGAGAAACAGAGCAGTGTATGTTATATGCAAATGAGAGGAAGAACATGGTGTCTCTGAGTCTGAGTATTTGACCCTCTGAGTAACTGATATAGGACTGTACATTCGAATTCATGCCAAACTTAGGTAATACAAACCTTCTCTCTCCTCCGATACCTGTATGTTGGAATGCAGCATTTCTTAGTCTTAAAGGAGTTCTGTTCTTATGGTGTTGTGTGAATTTTACATATGGTACTGTGTTGGAATAACTGATTGCTGCATACCAGCTGGAATTTATGCAGGAGCTGGGAAAGTATTTGAGAGCTTGGGGTCCAATTAAAAATCCACTGTAGTCAATAGGAGTCCTGCCATTGACTTTAATGGGATTTGGATCAGGTTCTTTGTTGTTTTTGGTTAAACTTTGTGCTTTTAGAATTATAAACTTTGAGAACTTGGAAAATATACATAAAGAGCATATATTTGATAAGGGTATGGAAAGAACAGTTCATCTGTCAACACGAGATGTTCTTCCTTAATCCTTCATGCTCTGACAGATGTTCTACCAAGATGTCCCTGTCAGCAGTCAAGATGTGTGTTTGATTACAGTATTTGGCTGTATTGACAAAACAGTAAACCAGTCTGACTGGCCAGTGCACACTTTTGCTACTTGTTTGAATTTGGATAGCCACACTAGCACTAACTCGTCGCAAAAATCCTTGTGAAGTATAAAGGGCTAATTCAGAATAAAGTCACAGCTCGGTTTAAAGTCCTTTAGAGTAAATTAATATTAGAACATTTGTATTTGTAAATACTTACGAAACGGGCTTTCACTCGTTTAGGCAGCTCTTCATCTAACGTGTAGATCTCTTCCCTCTTCATTGCTATCTGAGAACCATCTTCAAACTCAACCTAATTTGACACATGGGAATTTTAGAAAAATATAAACTCATTGTTTGCAATCCTCAGGCACTCTCCACAATAGACAGATTATCTACAGAGAGATCAAACATTTGAGTTAAATAGTTATCTATTGTTATTTATTTTTAGGAAGGAAAATAAAGAACCACCACCAAGAAACACCATGAAGAGTTAAGAGTTATAGCCATACTTCAGAAAATAATCACCAGTTAGGCTATGTCTACACCTGTGTGTTTCCCTGGGTACTTGTCCGTGCACTGCTAGTACATGTACCCCATGCCCCTGCTGAGTGTCCAGATACAGTGTGCTGAGCATGGGTATATGATGTGCATATATACCCCACGCCCACACTGCCCTTTTCAGTACATGACGATAGCGCTGCCATTTCAGCAGCAGTATCACAGAGTCCTTTGTGTCCAAGGAGACACTCGGAGAACTGCCTTGTTGTGTGTTGCTGGTACTGTATGCCGCATTTTGCGATGGCAGTTCTCAATTATGTCTCCTTTCTGCCTAACTGCATTGAAGAAATGGAGCAAGTCCATGATGATGTAGTTCTGCTCCTGCGACAAATGTTCATGTGGTCCAGTACTGGATACTGGATGGAATGGGTCCAGAAAAATTTGAGACACTGAAAATGGCTGACCAAGAGGGCATATGAAAATCCACTGAGGTTGCAAGGAAAAGATGTGTTGAATGCTGGCATTACCATGGTATGGCCATAGGTGGACTGTCGCTTCTGGTCCCGGAGAACCAGCATCGTGTGGTGGAACCACCTCATCTTGGAAAGCTGGAATGATGACCAGTGGCTGCAGAATTCATATTACGGAAGCAGACCTCCATGGAGTTGTGCAAGCAGCTTGCACCAATCCTCTAGCACCAGATCACTTGTTCTCAGAAACTCATAGCAGTACAGAAGCAGGTGGTTGTTGCCCATTGGAAGCTGGCAACATCTAACAACTATTGGTCAGTTACAACCCAGTTGGGGTTGGGAAGTCAACTGTCAGA
This sequence comes from Terrapene triunguis, assembly GCF_002925995.2. Lineage (NCBI taxonomy): Eukaryota > Metazoa > Chordata > Testudines > Emydidae > Terrapene > Terrapene triunguis. Next base: position 1,512,930 of record NW_020699373.1, read on the forward strand.
GTGGTGGTTGTACAGGTTTGCCACAATACTAATACTGGAATCTACTCAGGCCTGGTTGCCATATCCAAAAGTCCCTTAAATTATAGCAGGATATCAGAAGATGGGGTTTCTGAATGGTGCAGGGGCCATCGACAGAACGCACATCCCAATACTTTGCCCACTGAAAGGGGTGAGTGAATATGTGAACCAAAAAGTTTTTACTATTCACTTGTTCTCCAAGACTCAGTGGACCACCGAAGTCAGTTCATGAGACTAATGTTGGACATATGGGGAAAGGTCCATGACGCCAGGGTGCTCAGAAGGTCAGGATTGTACAGCAGGGGGGAGGGAGGGCGAGGGGGGGGAGGGAAGAGAAGAGAAAGGATTTTATTCCTCAGAAATGCCATGGCTCTGCACAGAGTTTCTGTTCCCACAGTTATATTGGGGGACCCTGCATATGCACTCCTAACTTGGCTCATAAAGCTCTTTCCAACATCACTGACCCAAGAAAAAGGGAATTCATCTATAGCCTGAGTAGCTGCAGTGTGGTAGGGGAATGCCTTTGGGAATCTGACAGCTCATTGGCAATGCCTGCAAACACAACTGGATGCCAAGGTAGCCAACACAGTTTGCATGATCATGGCACGCTGTACCTTGCACCATGTATGTGAGGCTAAAAGAGAATATTCCCAGAGCTATTGGGCACAGGGCAGATCTGGTTTACAAAGCCTGTACGGGCAGCCAAATCCCACCCCCGTGCATACTGCTCATGGTTCCCAAGTGGCAAGGGAAATCTGTGATGCTATTTTCTCGTACATTGTGGAGTAGCGTAGAGCCAGAAAGCGACCTGGGAAAGTGCCGAGGGACACTATTTTGATGGTATGGTGCTGCTGAAAAAGCTCAATAGATCTTTGCTACATGATTGTCCAGCGACATACTTCAGTGAGTTTCGATCCCCTACAGCCGATGATAATGTCGTAACTGAAAGCAGACAACTGGGTGAGGGCACTCAAGGTTAACACCTTTGGCTGCGGTTTTGTGCTGTGAAGAATGTATAGGCATTGTAACGCCATCATTGAGCAATGCTGTTGTTGCATGTTAACAACTTGGTTTCAGGCTGCTTTATGGGGAGTCATTAAGGATTGTTAAAGTAATTTAAAAACAGTTCTGTAAGGTTTTGGGATGGGCTTCACACTTTCCTTCTTCACAGTGTTTTCTAACATCCTTGCTCACAGCACTAATCAGGTGCTATGCATGAGTACTTCTGTGCTGCAAGTGGTGACTATTTGGTGAGGCTGAGAGAAGAGGGGTTGTAAAAGCATGGTTCAGTGTCCGATATCTCTACTGTTAATTTACTTTTGTTTCCTTTGTCTGTATTGTCAATTAAGTCATTAACAAAGCCATAAAGACAGTTCAGTTAACTTCTTTTCTGTTTTTCATTCTGGTGCTTTGGACAGCAACAGTTACTTCACAGTTTAGTTCACTGTAATGAACCTTTTTTTTTTTTTTTTTTAAACACTAAGCAATTCATGACTGGGGGCTGAAGGTGATGTGCGAGGGACAGAATTCATTGCATTTCTTTGGCACGACACATTTACAGAAATCACAGTCGTGTGTTGTGAATCCTGCTGACCCATCCCTAATGTAGAAAAATATCACATTGATCATACTCAGAAAGCGAGCTGCACACTCAAGTGAAGTGAATGGTAACTTTTATTTACAAACGTACATCAAACAAAGGACTAAAACAGTTTGTAACAGAGACAAATTAACAAAAATAAAAATAGTACAATTCCCTGAAACTGGGCAAACATTAGTGTTTGTGGACATGTCTTCTTGCCCTTCCCCTCCCCGAGAAGAGAGGAAAAGACTGTGGAATATTGCATGGGTGGACAAACGGAGAGGTATCCTGAATGGAGCTTGGGGGGTAAACAAAGACTGGGCTATAGGGACTGGATTGGGCTTATTGTTCCCCACAAGCAGGCTTTGGGGGGGTTCCCCTGTGCAGAGTTTTGGGTGCTGACAGAGTATGTTGTGCCAGGTATCCAGCATGCTCCTCCCCGGCAGGGGTGGTGGTGGAGTTCACCGCCTCAGGAGCAGCCTGGACAACACCTGGAGGAGGAGGAGAAGCGGCAGGAGGAGGACGTGCTGCCTGTTCTGGAGGGAAGCAGCAGCCCAGTGGCGGACAGGCCCAAAAAGTATTCTGCCACCAGCTGTACTAGGGACTGAATGAGTGAATGGTCCCATTCCCTATGGGCATGCTCCCACTCCATGAACCGGTTCATGAATGCCTCCTCCTGCCTAAGAGCCCGATCCTCCCTTGCCCTAAGGAACTCTACTGCTCCTGACTTCTCCTGTCAATGACTACTGTGCTCCTCTTTCTCCAGGTCTCCCTCCAGGACTTCCTCTGAGGTCCCTGCTGCCTCCTCACCCTGCCCCTCATCGGTGTCCCATCATACAATGAAGCCGGTGGGTGAGGATAGAATCATGAGTCACTTCAGGCTTGATACTCGCAGCCTTGGAGAGCCCCCACTCCAGCTCATCGTAGTATGGGCATGTGTCACGTTCCTCTCCTACAGAGAACGCTGGAGTCCTTCACACTCTGGTACAGGAGCCTGAAGTGCTCCATGTGCTCCCAGCACAGGAATGGGGTCCAGTGAATGCCTGCCTCCTTCAGCCTCCGTAAATCTCCTGGTAGAGGCATATGATCCTGCCAGTATGCGTTAAGTTGTGGTCTGACCACATATTAATCAGCACGTGGGCATGCTTCAAAGACCAGGAGGCAGCTCTTGGAACATGATCTGTGATCACCAGTGCTGATCAATCCAGTTCACGGGACAACTGATCTTAAATGCTCAGCACAGGTTGCTATTACCTTTATACATTTGGGTAAGGGTCAGACGGCAAAAGGATCAATGCATTGTGGGATTAGCCTTGGAGGACTATCTTTACTCATGACCTGGTGCATGCCCTTGTCGGAGAAAAACTGAGTTCTCACTCTGTTGTTTGGGTGCAACAAGTCAGAAGCTTTATTAACTCTCACAGTGTGCAGAGGGAGAGAGCTAAGCAGGTCTCTCTCTCTGATACCTAATTACAGCAAGCATTTAAAAAGAAAAGAATTGACAAAAGGGAACTGCGAAGCCTGACTTTTGTTAAGAACCGTCATGCATTGCAGTTCCCTTTTGTCAATTCTTTTCTCTGCTTCCACACCCTTTACCCCCATCGACGCTGTACTGTAGAACGGGTACAGGGCCGTGGCACAATGGAGGCATGAATATGCTCACACTCCTCAGGCATGCCAGCTGTCTCACACTACTCTGTCCTTCCGGAACATGCGTCAGATAGGGTCAATAAGGGAGTCATGACACAACAACGTGCATCTCACCATGCATGGTCGCAAGCATAGACATAGCTTTAGATTAACATGCAAAAGGACTGCACTCCCAACATTGAAATTTGTGTATAAAAGTACAAATGTATTCGATTAGAAATGCTAAAGAATACCAACATATACAATATCACTTTATCACACATTAAGATGTCATTATGTTGTTTATGTTTGCTTCTAATTTCCCAAGAGGTTAAAATTAATTTCACCATGCTATGTTTCAAGGTTGTGGAAGACCACGTCAAAAGACAGGAGGTATGAGTGACACTAAGGGAAATGCCAGTTAACAGAATTATATTGAATCTGATGGAATTTCTTTAAAATGCTCTGTTCGGAAGATGAAAAGCTTTATCATGCTTAGGTTTAGATTTAATCCAACATGAACCCCTTTAGCAGAAAATGAGAAAGGAAATGTAGCTAGGTGCAAGGAATGCTAAAATACTCAGCCTTCAAACCACTTATGCTTTTTGAGACGCTTCCACTCTCCTCCCCCACCACCACCATCCATCCCTGGAATCCTTCACCTATAAGAGATGAATGTCTGCTACTATCTACAATTGTACTTTGAGTTCCTTCAGAAACTTTAATTTAAAACTAGTTTTCAGAAAACGTACACAGGGCCCAATCCTGCAAGCTCATATGGCTTCAATGGAACTACCCAAATAACAGCTATATGCAGGAGTCAGGGTTGGAGGATTAGGCATAAATTATGTGAAAATATACAGTGAAATACATATACTTCTCAAAGAACCTCGACAAGAGGCACAATTAGCACAACGCACGTACAAAAATATAGGGTTTGCTGGTTCAAATTAAAACGTTGCCCTGTAGGTTTCAAATCAAAACAATCAAACAAACTGAATGTGTCAGATTAATTGTGCACAGTTGAAAAGCTTTCAGGGACTGTCCTAGAGTACATACAGTAGCAACAGCCAAGATACAGAGCTGTGAACTATTAAAATCCTTAAGAGAAGTAATTTTAACTCCATCATAAAGGACCTGGGCCATATCCTGGTATGCCGCTGAACCGCACAAAGCCCAGGGTAGAGGATGGGGTGCAAAGATGTCTTACAGTGCATCTTTACACTCCCTGATCCTACTGCTAACATGTGCAGGACTGGTCTCCATGCATGTTAGAGCAGCTTGAAGGCTGCTTGAACTTAACCCATGTTGTAAATAGTGACAAGGAATCAAAAATATACCCAATGATCAGTATGGTGCTGGGGCACTGCTATCACTGCCCCCGCCCCTGCCCCCTTTGGCAATGCCTCTTTTTCCAAGCCACGACAGTAGCACAGAGGAGAGAGGTGAATGGTCTACATTCACTGTAGCCCACCAAAGAATCACCCTGATGTTGGGGTGAGCTTCCCTGGTTCTGTTAAATGGGCTTTAGGACCAGATTATATTGGTAGTGTGGCACTGAGCAGTCATATCACACAAGAGAATCTAAACCCCATATGTCCAGTTTGAGGTATGGAGGCTCTAGCCCAGTAGTTCTCAACCAGGGGTACACGCCACCCCTGGGGCTACACAGAGGTCTTCCATCAACTCATCTAGATATTTGCCTAGTTTTACAACAGGCTACATAAAAAGCTCTAGTGAAGTCAATGCAAACTAAAATTTCATACAGACAGTGACTTGTTTATATTGCTCTATATGCTATACACTGAAGTGTAAGTACAATATTTATATTCCAGCTGATTTATTTTATAATGATATGGTAAAAATGAGAAAGTAAGCAATTTTCCAGTAATAGTGTACTGTGATACTTCTGTATTTTTATGTCTGATTTTGTAAGCAAATAGTTTTGAAGTGAGGTGAAACTTGGGAGTGCGGAAGACAAATCAGATGCCTTAAAGGGGTCTGGAAAGGTTGAGAGCCACTGATCTAGCTGTTCAACTGCCATAAACATTAACTGGAGTTTCTTACTTAAACTCTAGCATGGTGCACTAGAAATTCACCCTGATGTTGCTAAGGACTAACACCAATAAGGGTTCCTCCAAGTCTTTCAGTGGTGTAATTATTTACACAGAATATCAGACTACTGCTAAATCCAAATTTTAACCAGGCTGCAGATGCTGAATTTCAAACTAGTCATTCTGTCAAGTATGGTATATTTTATTTTGTGTGCCCTGTAAATGCAGATATTCATCACAGAGAATAAGAGCTCCTACTACATATGGGCAACCAAAGATATATATTGTGCATTCAGACAGTGGGATAAAAATGAAAAACTGCACTTGTTCTCTCCATGTGGTTTTCTTGTATGAGGATATCATAAATTAATGGTGTAAATGAAATTGTCAGAAAGCATTTAACTGAATAATTTAGTCATCTACAGAAAGTTACAAATGGTTACTATGAAGGAACATACAAACAAAAATTGACCAAGATGCCAAACACTTAAGTGGCAGATTTGTAGAGAGGCACTTAAAAATACACACTTGATTTTGCATGCACAATTACAACTAGGATTCGTGCAGGATAACTGGGCTTGCATATATCCTGTGCGATACTGACACAGGTGTTTGTGCACATGGTCACGGTTACTGCATGCCCAGCTCTCATTGCTCCCTGTGCAAATTCCACATGAATGTGAGAGAATTTTCACACATGAATTCCTTTATCAGAGTAAAATAGATTTGTTGAAGTTTTATCTGACCATATAGCTTTGTTCCAACACACACACACACACACACCCGTTTCTAGTCTCTCCTTTTGTAGAGAGTTGTTGGTCTAGTTGTGTGTCTAAGAGGCACAACAGAGAACTCACATCACAACACAGGAAGAAGGGGGGCAAAGGTGGCTTTAAACCACATTTGCACCCTCCCAATCCTGGGCTGTTCTGTAGCCCTTAGCTTAACTTAGGGCTTGTCTACATTACTCGCTGGATCGATGGGCAGCGATCGATCCAACGGGGGTCGATTTATCGTGTCTAGTCTAGACGCGATAAATCGACCGCCGAGCGCTCTCCCGTCGACTCCGGTACTCCACCGGAGCACGAGGCACAGGCAGAGTCGACAGGGGAGCAGCAGCAGTCGACTCACCGCAGTGAAGACACTGCGGCGAGTAGATCTAAGTACATCTACTTCATATAGCTGAAGTTGCGTAACTTAGATCGATTCCCCCTCCCCCCCCCCAGTGTTGACCAGACCTTAGACAGCCCCAGGGGGAGGTGAGAGATGTTACGGCAGTATCCCCAGGCTGTTCTCTAGGCTGCAGCACTTCCCAGAATCTCTACAGTGCTATGTGCTGTGATCTGGCCTCCACACACCCCTCCTCACCTTGGTATGTCCTCTGTGCCGGGGCTTGCTAGGGGGTCCTTGAAAGGCAGCCTTTTGGCTGTTTCCATAGTTCCTGTGCCAGGGGAATTCTCCCACAGCTAGATATGGGGCACTGAGAGCCCCTTTACGCTGCTCCTGTCCTTTTACCCAATATAAAAAGTCCAAAGTGGGGCTGCGAGTTTCACCCGGACTCTAATTCTGACTGACTTACTATGAGGTCTTGAAAAGGTTACTTAACCTCTCTCTGCCTCAGTTTCTGCTCCTGTAAAAAAGATGATAATACGGCTCACCTTATTTACCTCACAGGGTTGTCATGAGCATAGTTTTTTGGTAAAACACTTTGAAGATGAATAGTGCTATAAAACAATAATCCTTGAAGTTTTATATAGAACTTATATTCAAAGCATATGCAGATATTAAATATAAGGGAGGCAGTAAGGTGTAGAGTTCAGTATAAGGGACCAGCCATCTGGAGACCTGAGTTTGATTCCCACGTCTGCCACAGACTTGCAACATGACATAGCAAGTCACTTATCCATGGATAAATTAGTGCACAGAGAGGGTATTATAGTACCTGTCCACTTTTGTAAAACAATTTGAGATTGGCAGATGGAAAGAGTTATATAAGTGAAAAGATTTTTTTATATATATACAAATGTATAGAAATACCAAATATGTATAGCTCTCTATCTAAATAACAAATAGTTATATTCGTATTCTTCCCGAAGTGTTGTTATTATTGTGGTTGTTTTATTGTCGTTTCTACCATGCACTTGGGTACTCAACGCTGCTGACTGATTTTTCTCAGAGACATGCACTTTAGAAAACAGACAATTATTCTGCCTCTGAAATCAGGACTGAGCTCTTTAGTCTTGTCCACAGTACTGAGTTCTCCTTTCTCTCTAAAGTTTATAACATGCCTTAATGGACATGTTAGTTAATATAAGATTGCCTCATTGAACAGCTGAAAATGTGTCTATTGAAACTATGTTTTTCATTGTCCTTTCTCTCATCCCTTTTTCTGAAACTTCGCTAGCTCATTAAAGTTAGGTGCCCAGTTATACCATTAATTAAATGACTACCAATGCTTAATAAAAGCAAACAAACAACATAATATACTGAAGTCTTGTTTTATAGGATGTGGTCCATTGAATAACCCTGAGTTCCTATAAAATGATACACTCTCTTCCTTTGGAATTTTAAAGTTACAGGATTGTACATAGCAATAATTAGCTACAGCAGCAGCAGCTCAGCCATTGTAAACAATTGGGGACAGCTCTATCCGAAAAGGTAAAGGCATTACTGTTTAAGAGTCAGTACTTAACTCATATCCCTGCCTTCCAGAACTTTAAAACTGTGGCCAGTCCAACTTTGATGTGGAATGAGTTATTTGTAATACACATGAAGACATTTGAAAGAAAATTCCTAATATGCACATAATAAAAAATATGGGCACTCACCTGATACATGTGAGCTACATTTGCTCCCAGATATTTTGCCCCGTACAGTTTTCCATCAGGCCACTTCACTTGGACCACCTCTCCCTCTGCAGGTGGACCCAGCTTCCGGCAGTCTCTGCTCTATTTACAAACAAGGGATTGTTTCTCAAATCAGTGATTAAGCAATTAAATTTTGAAATTACCAGTACACTGCTTCTTACAACTTGATAATTAGAGGGGGAGTTATCATGTGTGTTTCAAGCATTATAATCTTGCTAATGGGCCAACAAAACACACCGTTCGTCTTCGTGAGAAGGAACTAATGACCAAAGAAACACTCCTAACAGTTTGATGTCACAATGTCAAAGCAACATGTATGAATCAGATAGTTATCAGCAACGGTGCTACTTTTCCCCAATTTCATTTTTGTCACATAGTGAAGATGAGGTTTAACAAAGTGCAGCTACATATTTGCCAGAGGTTTATGGAGGTTGTTTTTTTACATACTTAAGCAATTTATATTTTGCTAACACCAATGCATTCCTGCTAGATGTTTACTGATTGCAATATACACATGACTGATCAAACTACAATGTTGAGAGCATCAGCAGGTTCCTTGCTTAGCTGGTATATATGCACAAAAAGAATTTAAAGGTTTACTACCACCTTTATATCACCTGAACTCTGGGCTTGGCTCCTGCTATAACATATGCTGGCTTTAAACCACTCACTCTCTGGGATGCTCTGCGAGCCCACTATAGCCAGAGAGCAGAGCACACCATTCCCACCCCCACCCACACGTCTACACTCGGAATTGTGTGAAGGACCAGAGAAGAGTCTTTATGTAAGCTCTATATTAGCTGAGGAGGCAATCTTCTGCAGGCACTTTTCCTCCGGGGCCATCTCAGCCAGCTATCCACCCACGTAAAGCAGTCCACAGGTTCAAATTATGACTCAAGTCACAAATGAAAGTGATTTAGTGGGAACATCCTAACCTGTACTGGCTCCCTGTCAGTCAGCAAATTGTTCGGCATTAATGGCAGACCTAGAACTGGAATAGCAGGGCTGTTGCAAAATAGCATTGAGGTACACTGACAATTGTTTGTAGTTGCACCTAGTTGTTAGTCTAGTTACTGCACTAATGCTTGCCATTTTGTGAGCAACAAATTCACACCAAATATTTTAAAAATATTAATTATTATTTCACAACACATCTCACACTTCATCGTGCATTTACATTTGAGAAGATATCAGACTGAGAGATGAAAATTAGCCTCTCGTAGCCAAGGGCCTAATCATAATGACCAATGACAGCAAAGTGAGAGCAAGGAGACTACAATAGCATTTACACAGATAATAACTCATTTGACTCTTACTTGAATGTTATCTTATCACTAGGGCTGCTGATTAATTCCAGTTAACTCACGTGATTAACTCAAACAAATTAACTGTGATTAAAAAAATTAATCGCGATTAATCACACTGTTAAACAATAGAATACTAATTGAAATGTATTAAATATTTTTGGATGTTTTTCTACATTTTCAAATATATTGATTTCTATTACAACACAGAATACAAAGTGTACAATGCTCACTTTATATTATTTCTTATTACAAATATTTGCACTGTAAAAATGATAAAAGATAGTATTTTTATTTCACCTCATACAAGTACTGTAGTGCAATCTCTTTATTGTGAAAGTGTAACTTACAAATGTAGATTTTTTTTTTGTTACATAACTGCACTCAAAAACAAAACAATGTAAAACTTTAGAACCTACAAGTCCTTTCAGTCCTACTTCTTGTTCAGGCAATTGCTAAGACAAACAAGTTTGTTTACATTTACGGGAGATACTGCTGACTGCTTCTTATTTACAATGTCACCTGAAAGTGAGAACAGGCGTTCGCATGGCACTTTTGTAGCTGGCAGTGCAAGGTATTTATGTGCCAGATATGCTAAACATTCATATGCCCCTTCATGCTTTGGCCACCATTCCAGAGGACATGCTTCCATGCTGATGATACTCGTTAAAAAAATAATGCATTAATTAAATTTGTGACTGAACTCCTTGGGGGAGACTTGTATGTCTCCTGTTCTGTTTTACCTGCATTTTGCCATATATTTCATGTTATAGCAGTCTTGGATGATGAACCAGCACGTTTGTTTTAAGAAAACTTTCACTGCAGATTTGACAAATGCAAAGAAGGTACCAGTGTGAGATTTCTAAGGATAGATACAGCACTTGACCCAAGGTTTAAGAATCTGAAGTGCCTTCCAAAATCTGAGAGGGACGAGGAGTGGAGAATGCTTTCAGATGTCTTAAAAGAGCAACACTCCGATGCGGAAACTCAGAACACGAACCACCAAAAAAGAAAATCAACCTTGTGCTGGTGGCATCTGACTCATATGATGAAAATGAACATGCATCAGTCTGCACTGCTTTAGATTGTTATCGAGCAGAACCCGTCATCAGCATGGATGCATGTCCTCTGGAATGGTGGTTGAAGCATGAAGGGACATATGAATCTTTAGCGCATCTGGCACATAAATATCTTGCGATTCCGGCTACAACAGTGCCATGCGAATGCCAGTTCTCACTTTCAGGTGACACTGTAAACAAGATGTGGGCAGCATTATGTCCTGCAAATTGTAACCAAACTTGTTTGTCTGAGCGATTGGCTGAAGTAGGACTTAGTGGACTTGTAGGTTCTAAAGTTTTACATTGTTTTATTTTTGAGTTCAGTTATTTTTTGTACATAATTCTACATTTGTAAGTTCAACTTTCATTATAAAGAGATTGCACTACAGTACTTGTACTAGGTGAATTGAAATATACTACACTATCTCTTTTGTTTTTTACAGTGCAAATATTTGTAATAAAATAAATATAAAGTGAGCACTGTACACTTTGTATTCTGTGTTGTAATTGAAATAAATATATATGAAAATGTAGAAACATCCAAACATATTTAAGTAAATGGTATTCTATTATTATTTAATCGCGCGATTAATCACGATTAATTTTTTAAATCGCTTGACAGCCCTACTTATCACCTATTATTTACATCCATGAGCTATAAACTTATTTTGTTGCTAGCCACATCTCCTAATCCCCAGACGTAGTCCACACGTTTGATTCAACCCATGAGCCCAAGGAAGTGCAAACTGCATCCCACTGAGCTTGCTGAGGTAGCCGTGCTTCGGTGGGCAGAGATACCCTCACAGGAGGACAGATGGCAGTACAGCCACTGCCATTCCTTAGGGGCTCTCTCAGGGTGACAGCATCACACAGCCTGGCTGGTGCAGTCTGATGAGATATGCTGAAATATGTGTGTTTTCTGATCCCAGTCCCTCACAGCTGGCTCCACCCACTTTCAGGGATTCTTAAACTCATTAATAGCATTAACCACACCTTAAAAGAAACACTCTCACAACCGCTTTTCCTCCCATTTATGATGGTGCTGAAAACACCAGGTAGCATGCTTTTATTTTCCCTCCCTTACCTTTATTTATTTAGAGTTATAACATAAAAAGAAAAACAAAGCCTGCCTGTGTATCTTGGACATAATTTTAAAACTACTATACAAAACCATCAGCTTGTCTAAAAAACAAATGATCTACTTGTGGTATCAAACCAAACAGTACCTCAATGTAATTACAAATACTAGCCTTCATGCTTTTCTTCCTCTCCACCTTCCAAAAGACAAACTTGCAGCCTATGATTGCATAACATTCCTGGGATAAGGCCCATAACTGCTCATATGGAAATTTAACAGAGGAAAGGATTTAATGTATCTCAGTTACTTGTAGTCCAATTTACCAGCTAAAACTAAGGAGAGCCAGCTCTATGATCAGCCAGCTGTCCAGAAATCATTAGCAAATGCTTTGAGGATTTCAATAGTCCAGGGAACAATTTCCAGGAACCGCTGTACTAGATATCCTGTATTCCATTCCACCATGGAGTTCTTTACTTCTGTCTATTCTATCACTGGTGCTTTTAATATAGTCTATTGTATTAACATACTGTATTATCTTACTATTGAAAAATTGATTCCCACATTTTCTTCAGGGGAAAGGTTACACACATTTCTTAGACAGACAAACTGGATACTGTTAATTTGAAACATCTAATCTGTCAGATGTATAATTAATAGCCAGGCACCAGAAAAACGGGATCCTTCTATCTCTCCCTGTACCAGATGTAATAATCTCCAGACTCAGTAATTTCTGGGTTTGAAGTGTAAATCACATGCATTTGCTCTAGAGTTTCATATATTCTGTGCAGTAAATGAAATTGTAACACAGCTCATCTTATGCCACATTAGTGGATCTAACCTGCTGGTACATAAAGCACCAATCAGCTGTGGAATATCTGAGTCCACCTGTTTATGGTGTTATGAAAATTCCTTTATTATCGTAAATCACAGAACTGCAAACATTTTCAAGCTTTTTTGTGTGGCTGTATTAAGGTGAATCTAACCTGTTTTAGGCAGCATTCAATTTTGGGTTCATTAACTACTTTTCCAATAAGAGAAAATAGCAAGTAATGCTTTAACCATAGATATCAGAAAAATATTTACTGAAATATCATATTTGCCTCTGAATACAGTGACTGACCATAGAATTGCTTGTTCAAATAGGCTTGTGAGCCTAACTCTATAATGAGAATGACAATATACTGGGCAGCAAGTCAGGGAACTTTAGTAAAATTTTCTGTAGTGCCCCTGAGTCTTAGTATCAAAGTGCTACACAGATACATTAAATCTGCGTGGCAAAATCCTAGTGGATTTCATGGAGTGTGAAGGACTCAGGAGTACTACACGTTCTATATGTTCTTCTGGTTGTTGTAAGTGGGTTTACTATATGAAAACATGGGGTTAATTCAGGAAGAGTTTGACTGCATGTAGGTACTAAAGAGAACCAAGGTTCATTGGCCAACATGCGTTTTCAAAATTCTTTTTCTCTTATGTTACATACTTTGTTCCTACTGTTGAAATGAAACAATAGTTTGGTTCAAGAAGTCTGTCTGGTCACTGTCTTTACCTCTGTTCTCTTTTCTGCCTGTTTGCAGTCAACCTCTTGTTGAATTAACCCCATTTTCATACAGTCAATCCATTTACAACAAAGAGATGAATGTATAGAACATATAGTATCTGTAAATTATTGTAGCACAATCTCACCTCCTTCACATGCAGTTTTTAGTTCTTCTTGCTCTGTTTATGGGCCTGATACAAAACCAATTAAAGTCAATAAAAGGCTTCAACTGGGACTGAGTCAGGCCTCACAGGATGCTCTGTTTGGTACATATAAATCAATTTACTTAAAAAAAAAATATATATATATATATATATTCCAGTGATGCTGCAATAGCTTTATCAAAGAGCAAGGTCTTGCAGCATGCCCTAAATTTGCTTAGGTGTTGGAATAGCCTATTCATCTCTAAGAGCTTGTTCTACAACTGAAAACCCTTTACCAAGCATAGATTATCCTCACATTTTCTTTAGGCCCAATTCAGGAAAGCATCCCTATGCAGGAAAACACACATGTGCTTCCCTGCTTTGCCTTGCAATACCTAAATTATAAATTAAATAAATAAATTAATGGAGATATCCTATCTCCTAGAACTGGAAGGGACCTTGAAAGGTCATCGAGTCCAGCCCCCTGCCTTCACTAGCAGGACCTAAGTATGGCTATTCTGATCTTAGATGAGATGGAGAAGATGACTCCTGAACAGAAGGATTAGTATGTAGACCATTCTCAAAGTATGCCAAAGACAGCTGCTTTTTGGATATTTCAAGTTCCATTTTAACTGTTTTGCCTGGCAATATCATTACAGAATTTGGAATGAATATATTAGTAATTATTTTGGGAATGATACAACTATAAGAGCCACTGGGTACTTCTGGGCTTTACTCAAAGCACTACAGATTGAAAAATGAATACCTTCCTCTGCCACATCTTCAGTGAAGTCATATTAAAAAGAACATTCTGTGATGTGGTCATCAAAATCAATGGGACTAAAGTTCAATGCCCACAAGAGCACCCTCTGTAGAGGTGGTTCATATCTGAAGGGAGTAGCTAAAAGAAGCCGCAAAATAAAGTGGAAGGGGAAGAAAAAATACTGTGCTCTTTAATGTCTATATTGTGCTGTATTGTCTTGTGAGTAAGGAAGAAATTATTTTATGGCTAAGAATAATAGAAAATCTTAATTTAAAGAAAATTTTACCTGAAGGATGCCAAAGAAAACTAACAAAGGAAAACACTGGTATAGTCAAAGTAAGGAATTTTATTAAAAAAAGAAATTTTGTGTTTAGCATTTTTTCAGCAGGGGAGGGAAGTCAGCTGTTGTAGATAAGGGAATAAAATGCAAAGGATCTACAAGCTGTAACAGGTCAATAAATCAATGCTTTAAGATTGTACATTTCATCTTAAATAAATGAAAAGCAAAAAGCTTTCCAAGAAATACCTGTGCATATTCTTAACTGGCAACAAATACCACAGATACATTCCCGCTGAATTTACCAGCGGGAAAAGCCCTTCATTAGGCTGGGTAATTTTCTGCCTTTCAACAGTTAATTTAAAACTCAAGAGGCTTGGTCTTTGGGATTAAATGAGTTCCTACCCTTTCAAATTTGCTTCTCTTTCTGTGACTGGTGTGTAAAAATGCATTAGTCAATCAAAGACAGGGAGACCATGGAGCCATTGTAACACTTAATATAGTAGGAATGACAATGGCCCATTAGAATGTTTGTTAAAACAGGGGGAAGGTGCAGGCTCACATGGCACCTTTTGGGGGAAAATGAATCAATTCTTGTCCCAAGTTCATGTGCTCCATCCCATTCAAAATGGGGAAAATGCCAACCACCGCTTATTCTAACTGTCAGAGAGCAGGCTCAGCAGAGCTGGATTTTGTTAATTGTTTTGATGCTACTGTAATAAACTGGCTCAGTAAGTGTGGTCATATCACCCACAGGTGGCTGACTCAAGTGAGGATAAAGTGGTTTTGGTGGTGATCGCAGATTTGATCCTCACTCCTGACAATCTTGGTGTCTGTATGTAAGCAGCCACAGGTTTGTTGGACTAGAACAGGGGTTCTCAAACTGGGGGTCGGGACCCCTCAGGGGGTCACGAGGTTATTACAGGGGGGGTCACGAGCTGTTAGCCTCCACCCCAAACCCTGCTTTGCCTCCAGCATTTATAATGGTGTTAAATATATAAAAAAGTGTTTTTAATTTATAAGGGGGGGGGTCACACTCAGAGGCTTGCTATGTGAAAGGGGTCACGAGTACGAAAGTTTAAGAACCACTGGACTAGAACATCTTGCCTGAATAGCTGTATTTTACCTCCCACTTAAGCATGCAATGGGTGAGAGGCCTAGGTCCTGAATAGGTCTGAAAATTGGATCTGAAATCTTCTGTCATACTGGAGGGGCAGCCAGACCAAACTGGAGTGGCCATGTGACCCCATGCAGCTCCCACACCTTTCCAGTCCTTTAGCACCCAGGGACACCCCAGCTCCTGGGGAGAGGCTGAGCAGTGGGCTCCAGGAACCTCCCAGTCCCCAGAAGGGTGGGAGGATTAGATCTGGGCTTTTGGCACTTCCTGAGCAAGTGGAGCTGCATGAAGATGGGGTCTACGCTTCCCAGAACTGCCTGGCCCCTGCTGGGGATGGTGCTCTTCAGCCTGGCCTCCTCTCTGAGTTAGAGCTCAGGGCTGAACGTGAGGCAGGCAGACTGCGGGGCTGGGTGCAGAAAGGAGATCTTGGAGTCGGGTGTGGGGCGGGGAGGCCACGGGGCTGAATGTGGGGGGAAGAGCATGGACCTGGCTGAGGGACAATGAGGTGGGAAAAACATGGAGATGAGTGTGGGCAGCACGAGGGGAATGTGTTTAGAGCTGTGTGTAGTGGGAGAGAGCTTGGACGTGGGAGCAGATCAGGGTTGGGACAGCTCTGGGCCCCCTCCTTAGGAAAATTCTGTTTGCGCCCTTGCTCCCACTCATACTGTTGCATGTGCACCCTATGGAACTACTTATAGCAAGAAGAAAAAAATCAATTTCCATCTTGATAAGATCAGAACTTTTTTCTGCAGAAGATTGCTAAATCCAGTTCTACCAGCTGCTCTCACACAGCAGGCTTTGAAGGGAAGAGGAGGATGAAATGTTACATTGTAAAAGATACATACAGAGGGTCATGCTTTCAAGACTCAGACTGACTTTCATAGTCACCAGAACGTTATTGACTGCTAGGAGAGAGTAGTGCCTTTTTCCAGAAATGCCAGGTATTTCTTGAACAGAGCACTATAACATTCAGGTGTCTATAACAGTAAATGGAGATTGCAATTTCCTTTGCATTGGCTAAAAAAATAAATTAGGAAAAATCTGAAAGAGAAGAAATGTACTTCAGATACCAGAGAAAAGCTGTCTGGTACACAGAAGAGAGTACACTGGAAATATTGTTCATGTTTATCACTCTGAAAGGTTGGCTCTGTAATGCTGCCAAGGTCCGAATAAGCATTGGTTCTCTCTCTCTAAGTCACACAGGTTCCCACACCTGACTTAGTTGAGATTTCTAAGTTTGTATTCTTGAACTGGCACAAGTGGATCTACCTTGCTAAACTGGCTCCTTTCTCTGACCTTCACAGAAATCATAGAATATCAGGGTTGGAAGGGACCTCAGGAGGTCATCTAGTTCAACCCCCTGCTCAAAGCAGGACCAATCCCCAGACAGATTTTTGCCCCAGATCCCTAAATGGCCCCCTCAAGGATTGAACTCACAACCCCGGGTTTAGCAGGCCAATGCTCAAACCACTGAGTTATCCCTCTCCCCTTGAGGGCATAGGTAATATCTTCGGCCCATATTCACTACAGGTCAGTTTTTCTGTAATTTATTAAACAGTTTTTATGTACACTACAGAGAAGGGCCATACTACAAACTTTCTTTGTAGTTTACATAAAGAAGGACTATGCATTATTCATGGTATGCATCACCTCATTAGAGAACATGGCATTAACAGAGAGAGTGACATCTGTAAGAAATCAGGTTCCCCATTATATTAACAGAGGGCCCAATCTAGCAGCCTTTACTCACATGAGTATACCCATTGATACCAATTTCATTTTATTTTAAATAGTCAGGGAGACTACTCACCTGTGTAGGCTGTAGTGCTGTATTGCTGGGACCCATTTTTTTTTTTAGTTTTGTGTTATGCTGTACTACCTCTACTAACTTATCCTTAGCCAAAGTTGTGCAAGTCCCCCCTGAAATATGCGAGGAAGTAAGGGAAACTTCACAATGTACAGCCCACTCAGCGGCTGTGGAGCAGTAGGTAATAAAGAGTTCTACACAGAAACACAACAGGAGAACATTGGGTCCAGTTTTCAAAATCTGGATGCGTACAGCCAGGCACCTAAATCTGTATGCTAGCAGCTGATTTATGTATTTTAATTATGAATCAGTTGAACTGGGCTCCTAAATCATAATTTAGGGCTTAACTTTAGGTAACTAAATTTTAAAGCTGGAACTATTATGAAGTGTTATTATAATTAGAAAAAAACAACAATAATAAATTATGAACAAAGAAACTGGAGTTAATTCTTCAATGAGTGGGTTAGTACACCAGACACCAGCTGTGCTTCAGTGCCCCAGCTCCCTCCTCTCACCCTCCCTAGGACCCCATAATCTTCCAGGGGCAGTGTTTAGAACACATCCCACTATTCCAGAGGGCACTATCACCACTAGCAGCAAGCACAGTCCTGCAAAGCCTCATAGTCTTGTGATGATAGCAGACCAAGATACGTGTGAACTTTTCTCACCACCAACCCTGGAATCATTTATTTCTATCACCAGCAGCTTTCTCCTCAGGTACCACCCTTCTGCCTTCTTCAATCTCTCCATCCTATCACCAGGTATCACACCCTCCTGCTTTCCATTTGCTGGCTTCAGTCTTATCCACTAGGTCTTCCCCCTCCCTCTCCTTACTTACCCCCTCACTATTTTTGCTTCTCTTCCTTAACTCTCTCACTATATTGATCAGACCCTCCAGTCCACATGCCTTCTAAACCTTCACCTCACCTCTACAAACTTCTTGCCTTGCCTCTTATAGCTCTCTGTAAAATTACATGCCCTTTTACAGTACTACATAAATTAAAAGTAAAAGCTACTAAAATCAAACTATTAAAGATAAACTCTCCTGTTCCCCTTATATATATGGTGCTCCCAGAAATGCTGTTTAAATCCAGAATGACTGTTCAATGTAAAATGCCATCCACCTAACCTTTATTTCAAAGAATGGATCAAGCCATGGCACTAACTCATCAAAGCCTTTGATTTTAGGTACTAAGTGGTGAAGTTTCTGAAAAACAACCCGCAGAGTTTGCATAATGCCTAAAAACCAATCAACCCTCCCTTTTATTCTGGAGCAGTGAAGTCAATTTAGCAGGAGGATAATCTGAGTATGCCACGGCACTCACAGAAATTAATTAAATACACCTTGACTGGAAATGGCTACTTCAGAAAAAGCCTAAATAACATGCAGAAAATTATTTGGAGGCTGAGGTCATCTTATTCTCACTGAAAGGTTTTCAAGCAAATTTACAAACCTTCTCCAGGAAAATGCTCAGCAGCAAAATATCAGCGTGGAAGCTCCATAAAAATCTATAGAAATATCATTATGGAACCAACATGTATGGCTGCTGGACTTCTGCATACAAATGGTCTTCCAGCTGTCTTTAGATGAATGGTATTAAGTTATAGCTATAATTTTTCCCTCCTGAATTTAGAAATTTAGCTTAATGCAGTATCCTACCATGCAGCTATCAAAATGCTCTCATTAGCAGACTGCTCTCTGTAGTAATGGAAATTATCTGCAGATTGTTTCAAACAGGAGCTTAATACAGTATAAAGTGTGGGGAAGGGGGGCATAAAGAACTGAACACATGGTGTGAGAGCTATCATGACAAGTCAGCTTTTATTGTATAAAATACAGGGGAGAACAGAGTTCATGTGGCAGAGCTGCAAAGGTGACTCAACTGGGGTTCCCTGGGTAGACAGAGCATCACCAAGGATTGAACTGAAATGTCAGCAAGCCCATTCTGTTAATGCACATAGTACAAGCTGTCTCTTCTGCTTATGTTAGTTTAGTGTGCACTAGCTTTCAGTTGTGGTGTAAGCGATTAAGCTTACAAGTGATTGTTTTATAAAGAATACGACGAACGTATTTACCACTAACACCACTGATTTAGACTAGCTTGTCAGATAGACAGGTAAGGCATCATAGTTGAGAAGAGTGAATATATTTTATTTACTCATACCATTAAACGGAAGGGAAGTAAGAAATTGTAGAAACTCTCTGCACACATCTCATGATGTCAAAATGCTGTCAAACAATATTTTGCTTTGGAAAATTGATCATGGACAGTTCTTATGCAAATTTCTGAAATCCAAAACCTAGCTTTTCATATGTTACACGTCATGTTGAATGAAAAAGAGTGGTAGTTAATATGCCACAGCCAGAATTTATCTAAACAGTAACAGCTATTCATACCGCAAGAAAGCGTGTTAATATCCAAGACAGCAGGCCTGATTCACCATAGTGTTACTCTGCTTTTAGACTGGTGTGACTTCACTGAAATCAGTGAAGCCACATTGGCACAAAACTGGAGTAACAGAAGGGTGACTATAGTCCAGTGAATTAGCTGTATGTATCCCAAGGACAATCAGAATGCACAGTACGAAATCTATACTTAAGCTTAAACTCTTGTCCTTAAAATGTTAATGAACCTTCTTCTACACACTACATGTTATGTTTTCCTTAGAGAGAAAATGGAAGACTGGATTAAGCAATCATGAATGCTTTCTAATGATTCTCTTGATATCTGTTCAGTTTAAACAACTAATATTTCAGCTGCAATATAATATTTCATTGACCACCAAAACACCCATTAATAGCACCAATAGATGTTTAAATTAATGTTAACTGATTGGTGCAGACTGACAACTCTGCACTGAGTGGTGACTATTCTAATTGGAATTGGAGAATGCCATTTGGAACACCCCACTACTAAACACCTGTGGTAGGTGCCACACTAGGGGTAGCACAGAGATAGATGGGGCCTAAATTTGGGCAACACTATGCCCTGAAAACACAGACTCTCATTGTGGGTTGTACAGCGGTGCACTGCATCTCAAGGACACCAGAATACATTGTGCCTGATTTAGGCACAATGCCTCAAGTGGAGGGGAGCCTAAATTGCTGCATCACCATTTTGGGAGGTGCAATACACTCTCCCTCACACAGTACCACTTGTCCCACCCCTTCCCCATCTACTATGGAGAGGCTAATGTTGCTGCAGTTCCCTTGTACTCAAGAGAGCATTAACACCAGTTTATGCCCAGCCACTGTACATGGTTGCATAGGTGGGAGAGGGAAAGCCTCTGACTTACTCCACCTTTCACACATACGTGTGTCTGGGCACAATCTCCAGCACCCCTGTGTCACAGGGTGGCTGGCTCCAGAAAATGAAGTAGGTCCAGCACCTCGGTACCAGAGCAGGTGCTCCCAATTTGGCCAATGAAAAGGGCAGCACCTGGGGGCTATAAAAGGTCAGGGAGAGATCCAGAAACCGAGAGTCAGGAATAGTGGTAAGTCAGTCGGGAAAAGACAAAAGATTGAAGGAGGTTTCTGGTGAAAGATGCAGAAAGCAGAAAGCTCTCTGCAGGCCCTGCCTGGGAAGAGGGAGGAATTGCCTAAGAGACCATATGGTTGGGACCTGGGGGAAGGCTGAAGGCAGGAGGAGAAGCCGCAGAAGCAGAGGAAGTTGCCTGCTGGTTTTAGGGCAGAGAGCCAGAGTCGAGGGCTGGAGAGGGCTGAAGGGAGGGGAGCAGTGGAGAACCTTACCTGCTAACATCTCCAGGGCTGGAGAGCTGGACCCAGAGAACAATGAGAGGCCCAGGGGGAATAAGGGACACTCCCATGGAAAGATGCTCCCAGCAGAGAGTCTGTGCGGGTTCGTGCTGGGAAGAGTGGGGCTGCACTCCTGTTGGAAGGACTGGGGTGACTGTCCTGGTACAAGGACAGGAGAGGGCCCTCTGGGTGGGATTGCTACATGACACCCTGGATTGCAGAGGATGCGTGACAGGTCTAAGGGCTGGTCCACACTACCCGCCTAATTCGGCGGGTAGAGATCGATCTTCTGGGATCGATTTATCGCGTCTCATCTGGACGCGATAGATCGATCCCAGAAGCGCTCCCCCGTCGACTGCGGAACTCCTGCTCGCCGAGAGGAGGAAGCGCTGTCGACGGGGGAGCCTGCCTGCGCCGCGTGGACCCGAAGTAAGTATTTTTAGTTCGATATAGGAAACGTCGACTTCAGCTATGCTATTCTCGTAGCTGAAGTTGCGTTTCCTATATCGATCCCCCGCCCCAGTGTGGACCAGCCCTAAGAGAATGTAAAACCAATAAATGGTCAGGGATGATCATGAGCAAGACCCATCCCTTCCCAGTTACAAGTGCTGCCAACTTGAATCACCATTCCTAGCTACCAATCCCACACTAACAAGTTCAGTCAATCTGATGGACTAGTTGCCAGAGCTATCCTCCTACACCCTTGCTCCTCGTGACAAAATCATATAACTTGTTCTCTTAACCAGAAAGACATGGCTGGTACAGTCACTCCTTTATTCTTTCTCTGCATATCAGTTTGAAAAAATACTCTCCACATCTGCAGTGTCTTTCACCCAAAGATCTGAAAGTTTTACATATATTCATTTAGTCTCTAAATCCCTAAGAGGGAAGGAAGTACTATTATCCCCATTTTACAAATGTGGAAACTGAGGAACAGAAAGTGACCTGTCCAAGGTCACACAGCAAGTCAGTGCATGAACAAAACGTGGGTCTTCTGGCTCCCAGTCTCTTCTTCAGTCATAGCTGCCAACCTGCCAAGAATTTTGCAGGGACATTTCTAAAAATAAGCGTGAGGCCTGGGCAGCATTTTTGGATCCAGAATAATTTTAGGTTTTTTTCTTAGAAAGGTTAGAGAAAAATCCCCAGGAACGATCATCCTAAAATGCACCACAATACATGTTCATCCTCCAACAGCACAACTCTCCAGCAACTCCTGGGTTACTTGGAAAAAATTCTGCTTTTGTCATGGTTCCCCCTTCTCCACTCTATTATATTGGCTCCCACTATAACCCCCATATTTTCCGTTGCGTCCCTCATGCTCTCCATAGCTTCCACTATACTCTTCATGATCCCCACGACCATAAGCAACCTCTGACTGCCAAACAAGAGACTGATAGGACAGGCCACTATTGTTGACAAACATGGATCAACCACTAGATCACAAACACTGTCCTTCCGAGCCCAACCTTTAATACTGACGTTTGTATGGGTGTGATATACACATTGTACTTTTATTGTCATAAGCAAGGATTTCATATAGTGAACCAGGGTACATGCTTGCCAAATTTTAAATCTTAAAGGCAATTAAAGTTCAAATTGTGCCATGATTGGAAAAAAAAGAAAGCACAAAAGCTTGTCTTCACTTTATAATTCTCTCCAGCAGCATTTGCTAAATATTAGTAAGATTTATCTTTTCTTAAAAAGATGATTTTACAGATTATCTTAATTTAACATCTCACCTGAAGTCGGTTCTATCAGCCTTTCCATTATCAAGTTAGACTATTGTTAGAAAAAAGAGGAAGTTCTATACAGGAAACTGTGATAAGATCATATTGAGGTTTATAAAGGTTTATAAAGCCTCAAATGTAGATAGATCAGATAAAGCTGGCCTTAATCTACCCTATATTCATTGTTTATGCTTAACTACTGATTCTCCTGTATTTGTAGTATATCAGGGAACCAAAAACCAAACATACAAACAAAAAAGTCTGATTCTGCTCTCACCTACACTTTGGGTAAATCAAGAGTGATTCTGTTGAAGTTAATAAAGTTACACTGTTTTAAATCAGTCTGAGGTCAGACTCGGGCCCCTTGAATTGTATGAGCAGCACTGCTTGGGCCCAGAGTGTTACGGATGAAGTGGCAGCCTTTACCCTGACTCTGCTTGTTTAGATTTTTTTAATAAAATTAAATCCAAACTTTTAAAGTATCTCAGAAATTCATGTCTGTGCTCTTCTATGAGTGTAAACAGGGACTTGAGTGTGTAAAGAACGACATTCTGTGTGCCAGATTTGTAAGTGTCAATACAAGATTTGCAAGTGCAATAAGGTGCTTATACAAATTTCACAAATCATTATTAAATGTGTTCCTTAAGGTTAATTTAATTTGTTAAAAATTACATACATCTTTCACTCTGTAGGGCATTATGCAAATCAGTGGGCCAAATCCTTCTCACACTCCTTTGAGTAAATGTGATTAAGCAGACAGTGTCAAGCAGACAGAATTGTGCTCAGATTCTTTAAAGCTAATTTTATTAAGTATTTTCCTATTTTCTTTTTAATTTTAATCCTATCACTCCACCAACTTTAGAAATAAAGAGGCAAATTCTGCCCTGACTTTCCCTCTATCTGCTTACCATCACTGCAGTCAGTGGGGTCATACGGATTGTACAGCAGAGCAGATTTTTTTGAATGAAGATCATTACAGGTACGTTCTTGTTAATAAAAAAAGACTCTGATTTTGAAACTGGATCCAGGCAGGCAGATCCTTGTGCCCTGTGGAGCTACAATGAAGTCAATAGGGGTCTGCACAGGTGCAAGGATCCACCTATTCACATCCAACTGTAGGATGAGCCTAATATTGTACTTTTTAGCCAGCCTCAGTGCCCCAGCTCTTTAGGCCTTCTTTCTTGACGTGGCCTATGCATGGAATGACTTCGCAGACCAAGACTCGCTGCTTCCGTAAGGTCCACAAACACTAACCCATGTCCGTCAAATTTCCACATTTGGTTGGGGAGAAGCCATGTAATGTTCCAAGTTACCACCACCCACCGTGTTTTGTATGCATGTGTCCGTTTTTCATCTTCTTGGGGCAGAGGCTCTCTTTATTAATTTGCTTCCTGCATAGCACTGAACATGTTGTTAGCAGTTAAATAATAAACAATAACAGCGATCTCTGAGACTATATGTGCATTGAGAGATAGGACCTAACTTGGTTGAGCTCTGAAGCCCCAGCTGGTCTGACCTTAGTCACATTATTCATGCTGAATTACACTGCCTGTAAATCTTTGATGAAATAAAAGACATGAGAGACGGTTAAAGGAAACTTAAACTGTACTACCGTTGCCATCTTTGTTATTCCATGTCTTGTACATATTTGATTCCAACAAGTCAATGTATGTTACTGCTTTACCCAGTCAGTCACTAAATGCTTTTCTATCTAGCAATCAGCTGGCCCAACTAATTAAAAATTCTGAAGCAGAGAGTTTGTGATTTTGCTGTGGGTCATTTATCTGTGAGTCATGGTGCAAACTTTATGTCTAATTTTACAGGGAAAAGGTCATTTTCAATGGGTAGTGTACTACACTATGCCCTGAGTTTACATATATGTGCAATTAGATGAAAAATTCAATTACTGGCTTGGGAAAATACCTCTCCATCATTTGAGCGTACTGACGTATCACTGCAATAAATAATCTCTAACAGAAAAGCTATGTGCTGCGCTCCCTACTATCATCACCTGCTGTATTGTTCAATTTTCTTGGGGGTTCATAGAAGAATACATGAGGAGAGAGGGGTGGATTAATAAAGCCATTATTGGGTGGTATTGCAAACACCATCTTAGAAGGTCCACTGATGGAAGTGTTGTGACCCCAGTAAGCTAAGTAGGGTTGGCCTGGTAAGTACTTGGATGGAACTTGGACAAAGGTGCTATGGGAAGCGATGTGAGGGCGCGCAGTAGAGGACATTCTTCTATCAGAATCAGTATTAAACCAATGATCCATCATGATGTTAAGAGGCACTGCACTGTGACTGGACATGCCTTTTTCAGCTAAGAAAAAGATCTAATGTCCTCCCCAACTGTGATCAATAAGCATTTCCCTATTAAATTCTATAAAAGTAGGGGCATTTAACCTCAACATCCTATCTGACTTCCATCTCTAGTACTACATTCTACATACCTAAATTCTCCCTGCTTGAAACTGGACACAACATTCTTCCTTCACATCCTGTCCAAAATATGTTATACTGATGGTCACTTTTAAAGAATTGCCATGTTTCACTCCATAGGTTATTGTACCTCAGTGGAGGATAAAGTGAGTCCTATTCTCTCTCTCTCTCTCTCTCACACACACACAAAGGACATATCCATTTCATAAACTGTACTTATCATGCATCTTTGACCTGCACTCTGCCTAGTAATCTACCTCAGGCTGGACAACTTCTGAGTTTACAAACACATGAACAACTTCAAATAGCTATCAGATGTCCAGGCCAAGAAGGATAATGTAATGTTGGGGAATTGGACAAAACCTCACTGAAGCTGATGGGCGTAACCACCACCCTCTGTTTAGTACAAATGTAAGAAACAAACAATGGAACCAGGTAAGCTAAAACAACAGGAGCCATCTTCAAAAAAATAGGGACATGGCAAGGCTTGAGTAGAGGCTGAACCATCTGGCCCAAGGGGTTTCTTTGTGGACTGATATAGCAAATGCAGGGTGTGATGGGGTGGACTAGGCCCAAAGGCCCCCTGCTGGAGGCCTCGGGGTTCTGCCACATCCATCCCAGGGAAGGAGCAGTGGAGAGGTCCTCCAAGCAGGCTAGAGTGGCTGCAAGGGAAGCAGCCATTCAGGACTCAGGAGGGCCATATAAAAGGAGCTGCAGAGGAGAGCACTAGTCAGTAGTTGTTTGGAGCAGGAGAAGAAAGGACTGCAGGCTGGCTGCCTGGAAGAGCAGCAGGGCCACGGACGGTTTGCTAGCGGGGACCAGGGGAGCATTGAGGGAGCTCCTGGCTGGTTGCTAGAACTGAGTAGGGACTGAGCCTGAGGAGGGCTGCAGGAAGATAGTGTCTCCAGGAAGGGCATACCAGGGCTGGACTACGTAAAGACCAAAGCCCAGGGAGGGTTAGAGAGAGACACCACCAGAGGGGTATTGAGATAGACCCCGGTGGATCGTATACCCTGAAAGGGGTTTGTGCTTGTTAAAATGCAGAAAGTGACTTGGCCGGAGCACTGTGTCACTGACAAACCCGCCTGAGAACCACCGAAAGGGTCACTAGAACTAAAGAACGCAGACACGCCCAACCAGAAGGGGGCACTCGCGAGAGGTGGGTACCAACGCCGTTACACAGGGGTTGGCACATTCATTAGTGAAGTCGTGCGTGAAAGAGAAGTTCAAGCAGCAGAAAAAGATAGATGGACACAAAGAAGGAGCAAAGAAGCCCCAGATAAGGTCAGAAAAGTCCTGGTAGTGTGTTCCTTAGAAAAAAGCTAAGGGAGAGCTTTTGGTCAAAGTGCTAACTGGAGGAGGCTTGGAACTGTAAACAAAGAAATTACCCCCTGTTTGATTCCTACTGTGTTCGGGAAAGAGGAGTTTGTAGATTCTTTGTACAGGATTGCATTAAATACCTGACTCCCTCATCAATTTCTTTTCCT
Source organism: Terrapene triunguis (assembly GCF_002925995.2). NCBI lineage: Eukaryota > Metazoa > Chordata > Testudines > Emydidae > Terrapene > Terrapene triunguis. The sequence continues at coordinate 1,539,577 of NW_020699373.1, forward strand.
AGCAGAAACAATCTGCTAGACCCCAAAAATTGGGGTAATAATAATTTAAGATCTCAAAGGTTCCAGAGACAGAAAGAAAAAAATTAAACAGTGAGAAAGCTAGTACCATCCAATTATGTATATCAGAGTGTGGGGTCAGGACTTATTAAAATTTTCATTTCAAACTCTGACAGCATCACAAAGGGGGTATTCACAGACATGGACAGCACTGGAGAGCTGTAAAGAAGGTCTCTGACGGGGAAAAACCTTTAAACCCCGCCCCCCAACAAGCAAAAAAGCAACCTCTCAAATTGCTTTGCTATTACACTGACAGCTTTTGTTCAAATGCACAGTAACTAAAAAGTGATGCATTCTATTACAAAGAAAGCAGAAGATCATAATTTTGGTGCTTTGTGAAATTTAGGTGTATGCTGAAAGCAATAGTAGCCGTCTTGAAAATTTCAGTGATGTACTTTCGCTGTCACATTTCTAAATGGTTCTGTTCCGCTTTTCATGGCCTGTGGTGAATTTAAAGTACTGATAGACACAGAATGATGGACCTTAATCTTCACTAATCTCATCACACTGAAGGCTCTTTTGGGTCCACTGGTAAAAGGAGGTGGTTACATTAGCGTCAGCATAATTCTTTTAAGGGCTTTATGTATTACTGTAGGTTAAAAAAAAAAGGCCCGTATATTTCTATGGATGTTTGAGTTCTTTCAGGTGAGGGAACTCCTATTTCAGAAAAGGTTTTTTTTTTTTTTTTTTTTTCTACAAATCATCGGTGACTGTCACATTTGCTTGGATTGACAGACAATCATGTAGCAATACAGCTTTTATTATGGTTCTTGACTGCAGCAGTTTGCATGCTGAGTTTAACTAAGCTGATATACATATTCTTCAGGAATATATTGTTAAGCAGAAATTTCATAGACATTTTCGGAACTGCCCAGAACCACAGTATTAGGGTTTTAGGAAGAAACTCCTGAAAATATCACACTAACGCTGCTCCAAATACTCTCCACTGACAGATAAATGTCTCCCTTGTCTCCTGTAGGAGCCCTTCCTTTCCAGGAGCATTTTATACTGGTATTCCACATACTGCAGTGGCATCCAATTCATTTCTAGGAGCAATTTAAATTGTTTGTTTTCATCTATAAAGACATTTACACTTTGAGTCCTGGGCATGTTGTCCTATGGCACTTGATTTGTACATGCGGTGGGTCATTCTCAGTGGAGTGTCCTTGACTCCGGAATGTGTTTCCCTCCTTGGTCCGAGATAGTAAGAATTTGGTGACACCCAAAGCCTGCTACAAGGCCTGTAGGCCTTTCACAAGGAGTGGGAATGGGTCATGTCTTAGCTTTTGTGTCAGGTTCAATTTATTTTAGAAAATGTGTTTATATCACACACTGTACATGTGGCTAAGGCATTTTTGACAGATGTAATATATAAATAGGAAAAACTATATAAATAAACCTGAACCAGCATGTTCCGTATTTAGCAAGCTGCCAGGATTTTCACATAGAGATGTGTATGACAGTTATTAAAATACCAAGTTTCACAGCATGTTGTGTTTTCCGAAGGAAAACCCAACCCTGACTGGAACAACGGGGAGTATAGAGACACTGTCCAGTGCAGAGTCTGCTAATTGACATCGGCCCCGCACGCCGGAGCAGCATTCATCATGGTGAGCGGAGCTGGGGATGGGTGACAAGCCATAGAGCATTATGTGATGCTCCTCTGAGCAGCAGCAATTTGCACTTTCAACCTGCTGTTGGCAGCACTTGCTGGAGAATGCAGCTTATGTACTGGCCACTTTTTTTTTTTTTTTTTTTTTTGCAGGGAGTGGGGATCCTAAACAGCCTATTTAACCGGCAGATCTCATCTCCTTTGGGATATGGAGCACCAGACAGTACAATTCGCCAGCTCTTTTCTACCATTCTTCACTGAGCTATGAGGAGATCCTTACCTGCTGCCTGTGTGGGATAAAAAGTTGCACCTACATCTTTTGCACACTAGCACAGCAGAGGGTAGGACTGAGCCCCCAGTTTAGCAAATGCACCGAGGCTTACGAATTTGCAATTTAATTAGTTTAGAGACGGTATAACTGAAGAGTCATTTGTTTGTGACAGTCTTACAAGGTTGAAACCAGAGGTCCCACATGTGCAGTAAAAAAAAGAGTAAGTAAAAAGCATGTCCTAATATATTTAGCAAATGCTAATGCAAAGCAAAGAAAAATATACAGGTGATGGGATCGATGGATTCCGTGCCTTGGCAACTGTTGAATATCTAGAGCTAGAGAAGAGAGAGTTTTAGAGATGAGGCTCCCCATCTTCCTCCTTACAAATAAATTACTGTGCCCAAACACTGAAATGGTGGCCTGCCTTGCATAAACACAATTGTGAGTTGAACTGAAATTGCGCTGTGGACTCAAAACATACTACAAAAGCAGAAAGCTCCTGCTATCTTTGTGAGCGAGCTGAAAAGTGAAAACAGATTAGAGAAATAAGTTTCTCAATAGGCAGTAACATTGCTTTCACACCAGATTTGATGAATAAGTCCTCCCAGCGGCACTAACACCTGATATGCACATTGCATGGATTAGCAAGTTTTAGGCCAGGCAGAAGAAAAAATATTCTTTCCTCCCAGTTACTGCTACAGGTATATTATCTAATGAAAACACAACAAGATTTCTCTAAGGAATGTGAAATTTGTTTGGTATTTCCATCAAACAATTATATGTTGTTCATCTAGTATCTGAGAAGCACTGAGGCATATCCAGACCTGATTACATTCCTTCTTAGCTTCAGAACAAGCTATCCCAGTAGGGTGGTGAGCAGTTTCTCATCTCTCCCTTTGATGCAGGTGCACACAAAAGAGAGGTTTGTGATAACAATACAGACACATTTTCTTAGTATCTTGATGATCCTAAATCGAAACGCCCTGGATCATTACTGGAGTCTTTCAGAATATTTCAAATTAAGGGGTAAATTTTCAACGCGATGTAACAGGGATTTAGCTGCATGACTTCCATTAACACCAGTGGGAGGTGAACAGCTAACTCCCCACTCACTGCTTCAAAAATGTACCCCTTTAAATGTCATATTTCCAAAATACATTAGACTTTTCAATAACTAAACAGTTGCCAAGAAAAACAGTATTATTTCCATTGACAGTATTTGACAGATAACTGCTTCCAGAGCCAAGCTGGTTTGAGGAAAACATTAAAGCTCCCAAACATTTTTATAGGACAGGAAGGCCGAGTATTCTGGGGGGTGCAGCTTCTTGAACCACAACATTCTAACGCTTATGTTAGTGTCTTACGCTATCCTACCTCCCTGCAGCCAGCAGAGAACACAGCTAAGGGAAAGGGGATGTGCATCCTGGCAAACCCTGGTTGCTCTAACAGACCCTGGGGGTTGTTGACAAGAGGTGCACGTTATAACACTTATACCAACAAATCAGCACAGCACAGAGAAGCCTCAGGATTAGAGGAGCACAAAGGTGGCTTGACTGAAGCCAAGAATCAGGGCCAAAAAGTACAAAGTGGGTGTAAAATGGTACCAAATCAAATGGTAATCGTTTGCACCCACTCTGCACTTTTGTAAATGATTATACAAGGTGCAAGGCAGTGGCGAATGTAATCCAGAATATCCAAGAAAAATGTGCATGTTCCCCAAATAAGCACCTCAGGTGTTCAGTAACATTCCTGAAAAACATGGAGGTTTAAGTGCATAGGGGAAAATCAAAATCTGCATTGCTTTCAGAACTAAACTACATATTCTTTTCCCTGTTGATTTTTATCATTAATAATGTAATCTTACAAACTAAACATCAAAAGATGTAAACAAGTTGTCAGAACAGATTCCTGAGAGCCATTCTTCCCATTACATATTTGAAAACAGGATTTTTCAATTCAGCAAGGAATGTTATTGTATTATCTCTCAGAGACAGATCAGAATATGTGGAATTCCCATTCTAATATCCTTTATTAAACACATATTTCTTATTTAATTAAAAGACTTTGTTAGATTAGTTTTGATTAATTTGGTCAAATGGTGGATACTAATTAGAACAACCGAGGTTGGGAAGCCCATTAGAAAATGATAATTCTCTACAGTGAAAACAACAAACATGAACTGAATATTAAGTCAGTTATCTCCTTTAAAGGTGAAAGGAAATATTCCCAAAGATTCAGTCTGTTTAGCTATGGGTGTTATACTCCTATTATCAAAAAAGAACAAAAAGAGCAAGTATCTTAAAAATACTTACTACAATATCTTCAGGGAAAGTGTCCCGACTGAAGGAGCCATCATCAAACATGACTTCATAGAAGACTTGAGATGTCACTCCTATCACTCTGCAACTATAATATCGTGTGTTCCTGTGTTTTGTGATGACAGTCTGCCCCACTGTGATGGCCTTCTCACATGCTTTGGTTCTCTTGAAAGCAAGAATTTAAGAAACAGTCATTAAAAATAGTCACCACTTAGTTTATCAGAACCATGTCACATGATAAAGTAGTGAAGTGATCAATCATGGATCTCAATTTAGCGAGAAATCTTGAAATGCAAAATCTTTCCTTACTACAACAATCAAACTTTCTGTGAAGCATACACATTTACATTTTATTAGAAAAAGAATTACAGCCACACAAGATTACAGCACATAACTAAAAATATATCTACTATTATGGTATTTTGGCTCATCTTACAAAACAGGAGAATAATTTAAGCATAACAATTCTGGGACCATTCAGAAATTTTGTTTGCCACTATCTTAAAGCCTTCTTATATCCAGCACCAGTAGACATCATACATGGTAGACCAAACTTATACTGTAGAATTTTACTGAAAGGCACAAGCTTTGGATTCATGTTTGGATTTTCATAATGATGTACTTAATATTTTGCTCACTGGGATGACATCAACCGATATACATCTCGTTTTTGTGAAAGTGGTCAACAGTGATACAACAGGATGCTTCAGTAACTCAGAAACAATACCATGCAGAACATTCACTTTAAAACTGCAGATGGTATTGTGCAGTTATAATGATTGTTTATTTTATCACTCACCTTTATGATGTAGCAGGTCAGTCATAATCATTGTTTATTTTCATGTTTCCTCTCTAACTTCCCTAAAATCAGCTATCACCTTCAGAAGTGTAGCCAGGATATACTCTATGGTCAAATTATGCAAAGATTCTACCTCAACAACTATGGGTGTTATACTCCTATTATCCAAAAAAACAAAAAGAAAAAACCACAACCCAATCCCATAACTCAGCAAATGCTCAGAGATGTACATGAGGCAGAAAATTGCGCACACCACTTCTCAACTAATGCATCCCAGTGTGCCTCCCACTTGCACAGTGAGCGTCACCATCTGGAGAAGTAAAATCAAGAGTTTCTCATCCTAATAAGACATCCTATGGCTGTTCACTAGCTGTAAATCATTTCATATTGGTTGCTGTGTTTGTGTGGTAAACTGTACTGTGTCTCAGGCAACAGCTGGGCATCTGAACTTTTCTGACAACAGGAGATTCTAAAAAGCACGGCATGATTCAAATAGCATATCATATTAGTGAAAATGTTTTGAATTAGAAATATTTACTTAACCAGCTTGAAATAGTGTATGACATATACTAAATTAATTACCCAATTTCCTACCACTTTTTCAACTGTCTGTAACCTTTCAAGCAGCAAAGTTCTTCAATAAATGTAATAATCTGAAAAGAAAGTACCTGTGAAAGTCTGCAAACTGATGTGACTATAGAATTGTCAGCATTATTCTTAGAAGCTGTGTTATGGTCAGTGCCCATGCTCTTTGTTAGATTTTTACATTTTATTTTCAAGTAATTCCCGCAACTTTTTTTAAACAAACTTGGGCCAAATTTTGAAATACTTCTGCTTTGTAATTTTTGGCACAAAACCACTTTCTTGCACCACATTACAGAATTTACACATCTCAAACTTTTGTGTTTCTAAAAACTGAGGGCAAAGCAAGTACAAATGTGTTGTGTGCATCTGAAGTCTATCACCAGAAAATGATAGACTTCAGATGCACAAAACACATTTTCTGGTGCTAGCGCACTAAGTTTGTGTTTGCAAGTGATTTCTCTGAGTAAAATTGTGTTCATGAAAACAGAGGATTGGACTGAGGCCTACTGATGAAGTTATACCCAATTACATTTCTATAGCATTTTCAAGATTACCTGGAAATAATCTTTCTTTCATAATTATATATTATTTAATGGCTGTTTACCTGTTTAAACAGCCATTACTAGTTCTGTATATAACAATATCATTAAGCCTAAACACAAAATGGTGAAATGAGCCAAGAACTAGTTTACCACTGTTATCACTGGTAAAAGGTTCACAAAATAAACTCCACAACTCAATCCCCCTACCTCCAGGCAGAAAACCAAGTAAATGAACAAAAAACTCAAACCATAGAAAACCCTACTGCATCCCAGCTCAAGGGGATGGAGTTTGGCTTTCAGTATGCTATGTTGGTAGGATTCTTGATTTATTTTGCAGAAAAACATATTGACAAGCACACTGTATAATTGATTGCCTGTCCCAGAAAACATTTCCTGTCAGAAAAGCCTAAGAACTTATTGACGTTAAGAATGTCATTTTTGATCAGAAAGGACAGTTGTTATGCAAGGGGCTCTATCAGATTAAAGAAACAGCTGTGGTATCTTTCAGATTATGGTGCAAATTGTGGTTCAGAAAGTGTGATTTTTCTTCAACATAACCCAAGGCAAGGATGAACTAAGATAGCAGTAGAAACAGAGAAAATCGAACACACACACACACACACACACACACACAAAGCCATCTTGGCCTTCCATATGTAAACTTGAAAAAATGGGAAACATTATGGTAGAAGTCCTTGCTCTTTATTTGTGTGACTGGTGTATTGCTAGCAAACCAGATGCCATCTTATGCCAAGGTCCCCATGCGTTGGATACTGAAAACACATAGCTGGAATCAGTTTGGTCCACCTGTGTGTTAGTACTGGTAAAATCATTAGAGTTATAAAAATGTGCTTAGTGTTTCTGCTTTATTGAACACTTGTAAATTGCTACTTGGATTAATATCACTTATAACATCTGTATCATATTGTAAGGTATTATTTGAGCACTTGCACTATAAGTCTCTGTAACTGTGTAAATCACCAGACAGGAGAGAAGCATTAGCTAGTGTGAAATACTAGTCTCCAACAGGTGTTATGTCCTGCCCGACATAAAAGGCACAGAAACACAAGATGAAGTATTGTGGAACATCAGAGGGCAAAAGACTTTGTTGATTGTTTTCTCCCCCATCATGAAGAGAAGATGTGCAAGTGAGTTCCTTCCATCAGCTGAGTTTGCAACTCTAAGCAGAAGTGGGGAAGGAATAAAAAGCCCTAACAAGGAGGAACTGTATCTTTATGCTGCTTGGACTCTGAGGAGCAAGGATTACTAAGCATAAGCAAAAGATCCCCAGTGCTTAGCCTGGTTAGTCCTGAAGGACATATTGAGCTTGCTTATCATAGAAGCTTCTGTTCCTTTTTGAAATTTAAGATTGAAACTCATTTGTGTGTAGTGTTGTCTTTCGTGTGAAATCTAAGATGCAATGGACCTGGGGTAAGTGACTGATCCTTGTGACTGAGAGTAATCTGAATATTCCTGTGATCTTCAGTGTACGGTGGATTTACCTGGGAGGCAAGACAGATCGGAGTACCCAAGGGACTGTCTGTAATTTCATGTTAAGGCTGTTTTAGTTTCTGATGAGTTTACACTTGATAATTGATAGGTGAAATCTACGGATAGAACTCTCAACAATTTGGGGTTTGTGCCCTGTTTCCTAACAGTTTGCCCTGAGGTTGGTACCCACACCCTTCAGTCACTGCAGGACAGCTTGACAACTAGCCAAGAAACACTTGGTCTAAAAAGTTCCCGATCATATTTATAGTAGAGGATCATCAAAGCTCTAAGATGTATTTGGTTTCATATGGAAACCTAAGTTTTATTCCACCATGCCAATTTTACCCCTAGAGCTATAGTCCTGATGTGAAAGCGATATTTGAACAGTATGCCTGTTCAGGATTTTTTTCCCTTTGGTCTCTGTGTCTCCCCCAAGGCATGCCCCTCGACCACCAGAGTGCCAGGGGGCCAGGGGCAGGCAGCACAGAGTTGGCTACATTGGCTTTTTGTCAACCAGGGATTCTTCTACACAAAGAAAATCCCCAGCTCTCCTGTTACAGGAGCTCTCCATTACATTTGTGCTGCAGGAGCATCACAAGAGACACAGAATAGAGGATCACTTATGGTGGAGCTGTTACTAAGTTTGTATTCTGTTTTGCACTTCAAGTGGGAGTTCAACTTGTTCGTTTTATAGGAAAAATATAGTGTATATGCTGTAAATTTTAGCACGTAATGTCTGAGCAAAACCTGAATTTTCTGGGGAGTTTGAAAAAAATCAGTTAATTAATTTTAAAGTTCTAATCAATTAAAAATTGCATCCCTCACCGAAAAAAAGTTCAGTGTCTATCTCCCTGATTTTTTGGGTTCTCCTAGCTGAAACCCTAGGAGATAAGGAGAGTTTAGTGGGCTCTCTGGAGTTATGTATTTATTTTGTTAATTAACAAAAATAATTAAAAAATGTTACAGTTCTTTGTCATAAACGAATCCTTAAGTGCGGCACTTAGCTAATGGAGAACAAAAGCTTGGATGACTAAGATCTTCTATAAGTAGTAGCTGCTGGTTCGTGAAAACCCAAGAGCTCTTTGAGACTGTTTCATGAAGAAGAGTATCTTCAGCATAGGAACAGCTACTGTTCTGAGAACCCTAGTCTTCATGACACTGGCCAACCAGCTCAGGAGCTCCTGGTTTTCATGATAGCAACAGATGCTAATGTTGAAGATCCTGTTTTTCATGAAGATGGTCAGCCAGTGCAGGATCATATGTGATTTTGCAGAACGGATAGCAGGAAAAGTCTGGTCTGTTTGCAGTGGTGGGGAATTTGGGTGAAGAGGTGCTAGAAGACTGACTTCTACAATTGGTAGGAAAATGTTTTTCCCCACAACATTTTTGACAAAAAAAAAATCATTTTTCAAAAGTTTTTCTATAACATTTTTAAAGTTTTTCATCCAAACATTGAAAAACAAAATGTTATGGGTTTTGGTAACTGAAAACCACAAGTTTTTGCTAAAAACTGAAACATTTTCAATCAAAAATCGAAACATTTCAGCCAGTCAGGTAAAAATCTTTTGGCTTTACTGAAAACTGTTGCTCAAATGGATGAAATTTTTTGTTGTTGAAAACAGAACCAGTTTTTCTATTTACCACTCCCCTAATTTTGTAAAAATCAACATTTCCCACAGAAATTTCCATTTTGACAAAAAAGCCATTTATCATTAAAAAAAAATGAGAACGAAAAATTTCTGCTTAGGTCTACTAGTATCTTTATAAGGGCAGGAAGGTTGTGGTGTGTCGTCTGAGGTGTCTGGTGGTTGTTCTAGTGGTCAGGTGCGTGTCTCTGGATGGAGGAGTAGAGGGTATGTACTGTTAGATGCTTTTCATTTCCTTGCTTTCGTGGTTTTGGATTAGATATGTTATAGTACAGAGCAATCTTAAACCCACAACAGTGTGTGTAAGGTATGTACATAAAGGTTTTTTTCTGGGCAACCATATACATACGTGAGGCTCCCTATCCCCTTTTCTCTATTCTTGCACATCCACAGAAGGACCAGGAGCAATCACAACAACATAAAAATTCACATATGGTTCACTACTGCAGCTGTATACTAAACTTCCCTTCCCGCCTCCTCATTTTTATGGCCTGATCCTACATTCCAAGCCCACTTAACAGTCATTGATTTCAAGGGGATCTTTAGTTATGCAAGGTATGGAGATCTAGCCACAATGACTAGCTCTCCTTAGAGCATGAGCTATAGGATTCTGTTGTCTGAAACTAATGCACCCCTTTCAGGAGTCTGATTTGTCTTGCGTACCCCAATTTTCACCTCACTTAAAAACTACTTGTTTACAAAATCAGGCATAAAAATACAAAAGTGTCACAGCACACTGTTACTGAAAAATTGCCGACTTTCTCATTTTTACCATATAATTATAAAATACATTGATTGGAGTATAAATATTGTACTTACATTTCAGTGTGATACTTGAGCCTGTTTTTCACTTGTGAGCCTTGTCTGAAGCCAGAGTTTGAGGCAGTGGGGCTGAAGTCTGAGCCCCACCGCCCAGAGCTGAAGCATGTAACTTAGCTTCACTGGGTTCCCTGTGGTGCAGGGCCCCGGGCAATTGCCTTGCTTGCCACCCCTAATGCCAGCCCTGCACTTGCAACCCCTCTAAACCCATCCTGTGACTCCCCGCCCCCCCCCGAGGGTCGCAACCCCCAGGCTGAGAAACACTGATCTGGATGAGTTGAGTATCTGGATGAATTGAGTTGAGACCTCTGCCTACCCCCAGAAGTACATGTACTTCTGGCTGAGAACCATGGTCTTAAATTAATCCAAAAATGTTGGTTATCTTTATTTAAAACATATTAATCGCTGAGGTCCAAAAAGGAATAGCTACTATTTTCCAGTTTGTCCCTCAAAAATATTGCCCCCTGATCCTTATAAGGGTCTTTATTCTAATCCAAATTCCTAAAAGAATCTTAACAGGAAAAATGAGTCAGTTGAGGCTTTTCTCCTTTTATATATGCACATAAATAATATAAAAGATTACTAAGTCAATTGTTTAGTCATCTAAACATTCATAACCGTGATGAGAACTGCCTATGCAACAATATTTTCAAATTTACATATGCAAAATAATACATTGTTTCTATGAAAAAATATGAAACAACCATTTTTGCACACAAAATTTACTTTACTGCAAGCAAACCAGTATTTGTGTGTGCAGAATGGGTGACAGTATAGATGTGTATTCCTTTAGGCATGCAATTACCCAGTCTACATGATGAAATGCCTGCTTGCACACCTAAAGGGAGCATCCATACATTTTGGCAGGCACAGTATTAGCGCTCATATTTGAAAATTTGGCCCACAAAGAGAAAGATTTTGAAAATGCAGCACGACATTTAAAAGTCCAAATTCAATTTATTTTTACTACATTTTGAAACACTATATAGGTACTGGTATTACTTCCCCACCTACCTTCTCCATCTCTATTTAGCATAAAATACAAGCCAAATTTGCCAATGGTTGATATTAAAACTGTAACCTAGGAAGAAATAACCACGACGATTCAGAAAGGCTGTGACCCCAGGTCAGAAAGGTTTATGAGACTACTGTGATAAATAATCTAAACATAATTTGTTGGAGACTAACTATACTGCTAAATAATTCAGGCTCAAAACAAAATGTCAGCATTGCAGTGGGCGGAGACTCGATAACTCAGGTTAAGGGATATATTAAAATTATGCAGTAAAGTAAAAGTAAGTAAGTAAGTAAGTAAGTGTGTGTGTGTGTGTGTGTGTGTGTGTGTGTGTGTGTGTGGGAGGGAATAGGCTTTTGGTCAAGCAATCTCCCTGATTTACATAGCTTAAAATTACATATTGCAATTTATATATTACAATACTATCTTAGATAATTGTCACACACCCCTCCTCCAACCTAAATAAAAAATGAACTCTTATTTTTCTTTCAACCTTGACCTAGGTAATAACAAATAACTCTCATAATGCATTTTGGGACAACTTTATTAAGATAACACCAGCTAATTATTGTTTTGCTTTCTCCATGAGCAGGGATAGTGGCATCTTGCCATATGTGTGGTTTATTGAATAGCTGAATATCTGTACAGATTTGCTCTGACATATTCTATTTTTTAATCTCTATTCTATTCTCTTTAAAATTGCAAAACTAGTTTAAAAAGTCAGTGCTCATTGTTTAATTATTTTGCTTTCAAACAATACAATGTAAGTTAAAGTGATGGACAAACAAGAAAGGTTCATTACAAACAGAGAAGTGCTGGTGTGCCAAATGGCAAAAGGCAGTATAATCTCCGCATGAAAGAATAGCTAACAGAAAGGATAAAGGTCTAATAAGAAAATTAATGGTGAACAAACTTCTGAAAGTTTGGAGATTTGATTAGATTAATTATCCAAAAGGTAGGGCATTAAATCAAAGCATATACAAACGCATGTCAACCTCCTTTGTCTCAAAATCATGTTAAAATTACAGAAGGAAAGGCTCTCATAGTATTTCTGATATCTCCAAGATTTTGTCCAATAAAGCACACACAAGAATAGCCTATCTTTCCCTCGTGGTTTTTTGGTTCTGGCCACAAAAAATAAGCCAATCAACCCAAACTCCTCCTGTAAAGGTATATTGTTGGCTCTGAGTTTTGGGAGAGGCTGGATTGATTTTTATTTTTATCCAAGCCAGTCTGACCATGCATCCCATACACATCACAAGTGGTTGTGCAAGATGCTGTTTTTCAATGTCATTTTTATTTTTCCTTTAATAACACCAAATATAGATCAAGAAAATCATTGGGGGAAAAATGAAGGATTTTTGTGGGAGTCCATTTTATCATAATAGTGTTGTATCAGACTAACATTTGTTTTGGCTTCTAGAGCACAAAATAATTATCATTTAACAATTGTTTACAGCGCCCCAGTTTAAATGTATGTCAATAAAGTATACTGATAAATTGCAGATGTAATATACTGTGCATATTAGACAGACAGACAGAAAATGTGAATGCTTCATGTTCCACCTTACTTTACTAACAATTTACAGGCATTATTATTATTAGCCTTATTAATAAATATTTATATTATGGAAGCAGGGATAAGACCCAGGTCAGGATGGGGGCTCGTTGTGCTGGGTGCTGTACAAACATAGAAAAAGATAATCCCTGCCCTGACAGGCTTACAGTCTAGAGGGAAAAAAGGCATAAGAGAATGATGTGCTTTGTTAGTGTGGCTGGTTACTCTGGATGCCTCAGTAACAGAAAGGCACAGACAAATTAGATGGAGTTCAGAAAAAAACAAAATATGAGTAAGGAGCAGCAAGGGTTGGCTTAGAAAAAGTAAGTATGAAAGCACCAAACAATTGAAGCTGCCAAAAAAAGGAGACCTCAGCCAGGGCAAAAACTGGAGGGCCATTCAATTGCCATCTATCCCAAGCAGGGCCGGATTAATTCTCCTGTGGGCCCGGGGTTGTGTGGTGTTGAAAATGTTATTACAATCTAAAGCAAACAAAATCTTACTCTTCAACTTCCTGCACACCCTTCCGCTTTGAGGTCAAGTATTCTCGGTCAACGTCTCAAAACACAAAATAAACAGGTTATATAGATTTATCATTGCTATCAATGACACATTTACGTTCATAGTAAATGTAAGGAGGGAGGGCTGCAAAAAATTTGACTTTGAATGAGGGGTCACCAACATGAAAAGTCTGAAAAACACTGGATTAAATGATCAAATGGGTGTTTTCCATGCAAAGATTCTATTATGTATTTCTTCTGACTGAACAATGTTAAGGAATAATTCAAATATAATTTAAAAAGATACAGAATGGTTAAGCATATCCCACTAGAAGTGACAGAAATAAAGTGGAACAAAATGCATTAAGATCTACAAGACCGTTAATGACAACATTGTGTATGGAGTGTACATCACAGCTAACATTAAAAGGCTCTTTCTCAGCGTTGATGGGAACGTCTGGCATTGTAATAAAGAACATGGAGTTTTACTCATACTTTGTATAACTATTGTCAGTCAGTACTGAAATTTTGAAAGGACATTTGCAAGGTTTTATTGGGAATGCTGAATAAGTATGTTATATGTGCAATATTTTTATATTGGATATTCATAATATTTAATCTGGGTTTTTGTAATAAATGCAGGTATTTGTACTACCCTGAACATTAAAAAAAGGAGACTGTATTGATTTATTGTGGTGGTGAAGCCATACATACTGTAATGGTCCTAATGGAAAAGTATGTCAGGCCTATCAACCACTGTTTGAGTAGGAACATCTCTCCAAGCTCCAGACATAAGGAGAAACTGTCAAAATATAATGACCTGCTGTATATGAAAAGAATATAGACGGAGCAATCTTTTAAACATAACCCGCTTCCTTCATTTTCCCTAGACAGCTAAGTAAATTCCTGCCTTAATTACACTTTTAAAATGCAAAGACTATCCACAGCATATTTTATTTTTTGTAAGAAAGAAAGAAAGAAAGAAAGAAAGAAAGAAGTTCCTTACCACATTTTGATTGATCTTGTGTCTGAAACATGTGATGTAGACAACATAAGGCCAGTCATCAGGCTCCATCAGCACCCCTGCAGCATGGGCACAGGTAACGTGGAAGGAAGCTGGACAACGCCCATAAGAACACTGTATGCAGGCACCGGAAAATTTCTTCATTCTCTGTCTGCAGAAGATACATTTCTGTACGAACAAAACAGAACAGAATGTCAACTAAACTACCGTAACTTAGCTAATTTCCACGTTTTATTGACTACATTTTACAGCTCAGCTGTATTGAAAAAGAACAAACTTTTCTGAATTGCAAATAAACCTTGTAATATACTGTAACTCTAAGTCAGCATTTTTGTCTTTCTTTATGGACACACAAAGAGTTAATGGTTTTGGTGCCGTAGTGGGGAATCTGATATGTAGTTGATCATTATTAATCATTTTGATTCTAAATCCCATGCACTGCCCTACAAATCAACCCTTTCTCCCAAAGTGAGCAAATTATTAATATAATTCTTCAAAAATAATCATGATGTGTGACAACAATAAAACTAAAATACGTACACTCTGTTATGTTCCTGTGTGTTCAAAATAGGCATTGGGGGATGGGAGAAATGAGAGAGACAGGCTCTGCCTCGCTGAATAAAACAATTTGTCCATGAAGTCTGGTATCCTACTGCCAGAACTAGCCAATAACCAATATGTCAGATGGAGAAATACTCCATTACTATGTATTGCCAATTGTGTAATACTGTACATGGGGATATAGCTCTTTCCTGCTTACCCTCATCATAGCTTATAAAACAAGAAATATGTAATTGATTATCATAATATTTTAAAATCCACCCTCACTATTTTACCCAATGGCCTTGGCAGTAGTGAATTCCACAATCTGACTATGTGGTGTTGAAGTACTACTGATTCCTTTCATCGCTCTAAATTTACCAATAGTTTTTACAAAGCAACTCACTAAAGTGTCATCAGTGAACTTCACCAACTCAACATTGTATGATGGGATTGCCTTGAACTTATGTAACTGTCACAGCAAACGCTGCCAGAGTGGTGAATTTGTTGGTTCAAGTCATCCTCAAAAGTAAAGTTAGAATACAAAGCATGAGCAGACTAAGGAAGTGAACCCACAACGTTCAGTGCCTCATAGGAGTAAAACACTGTAAAATTAATACATTGGTCTTGGAAGCCTTTCATCCAAAGATTTCAAAATGCTTTACAAACATTTAACTACCCTTTCAAGGCAAGTATTATTATTCGCATTAAATAGAGAGGGAAACAGAGACAGAAAGGTTAAATGACTTTCCCAAGCCTGCATAGTAATGGGATCAGCACTCAGGACTTTCTACCTCCCAGTCGCTTATTTAGTTCATTAGATCCCATTTTAATGTAATTTCACAAACTTTAAAAAACGTAAAAATTGAAAAACAAAAATTTCATCCTGTGTAATTGTACTGACTCCCCACAGGGTCAGCAGCAGGGGGTGGGATCCATGTTCAGTAGGGGACTGTGTTATAATGATTTCAGAGCCTTCTGCCCCCTGTGCCTTGAGCCTATCTATGTCCCTTTCCGCTCTTATATTTCCCTCCCAAGTCACTGCCCTTATCCCTTCGTCCCCACTGTTATCCTCTCTGGCACCTGTCTGCCTCTAAAATCAACTCCTGCTCCTGCCCAGTCTTTAGCTTTTGCCCATGCCCCCTTGCTCCTATGCTACCCCACTCAACAGTTCCTGTCCTTGCCCCTTGCTCTTATCTTCTCCCATCATCGGCTCCTGCCTTTCTATCCCATCACTCTGCTCCTGTCCCTCTGGGCACCAGCAAGGGGTGTAGTGAGAGCAAAGGAGAGACTGTTTCCCTGCTCTCAGTTCTGGTGCCCAGTATCTAAGCAACCCCCAGCTTTGAGGAGCAATTGCAGGGAAAGTCCTGTTCAGCCCCTGGCAGATATGAAATGGAGAATGCTCAGTTGTTCTGTGAATATGATGCATCCACAGTCTGGTTGGCATGTAGGAAACTGTGAGAGGATGGCAAATGCTCCAGAGAATTTAGCTGCCAAACTCTACTAAACCTTTACTGAGAATGTGTGAAGTGGAATTTTTCAGAGGCCTATAACTTGGCCAAATGTGGGCAGATTTTCCCGGGGATGGCAAAAGGCACATACCTGACACAGGGAGGTCACCCTGAAAAATATCAAATCCTTGCTAGAAAGCATGGAAGTGCTAGAGCTTTTCAGCAGAGTGGTTGGAAGAATATTTTAAACATGAGCAAATGTATTTTCACTCATCTTCTTCTCTGAAATGGCTACACCATTATTGCTGAAACTTAAAAAAAAAGCAGCAGCAGCTCAATTGAGAAATCTGGCATTTTTGCCCAAATGGTTAAAATTTGGTGAAGTTCTAACTCATTGAACCAAGGGTCTTATAATTCGAAGTGTTGGGCAACTGTAAGTACAGGCAGCGCTACCTGCCCCACCTAGAACATCCGCATCAAATTGTTCTATAGCCAGCATTTTAGGATGGTAACAAGAACCAAGACACTAAGAAATTATAAGATGAACTATTGTATATGTTTGTACTTCAACTTATAAAAATGTCCTATGCAAAACAAAGAAAAAAATTAACACAGGAAGTACATAGTGTTATAATTAATTGGTTCATGCATCAAAAAAAGGGTTGAATTAAAATTAGCTATTCTACATAACATGAGTCACATGATTTGCCAGACTCTCTCTGCTTCAAGAAGTGGAAGAGCTGAGAAACATGAAATGAAAGACATGGGAAAACTGTGACACAAGTTCAGGAGGATTTGGAAACATGCTTCGGAAAACACAGACCTTGAACCGGGTAATAGCCAAATGATAAGGTCAGAAGAGATCTAAACGAAGGGTGTAGAGGCTCAGATATCGGTAGACGGCCAAATCAATACAGATTAAAATAAGAACTTTACCCAAACTATTTTTTAGGTTTAAAAATTCATTGAGTTTCACTTCTTCCCCTCTTTTCAATCCCTTAATATACTAATGTGGACACACTGAAATACTGCACACACGCACGGCATTTTCTCACAGTATTATTTACTTAGCTCAAACTAGAGAATACTAGAAATCTGGCGAAAAAGCCTGTTTATACGAGAGTTCCAGGAATAATTTCAGAAGCTTTATTAAGAAAACTCTTCCCTTAATCATTCAAAAATGCTGGAAACTACAGTGCATATGCTATGCTTGATCATTGCGAGTAAGGGGAAGGCTTTAAGAAAATAAACTTGCAAAGTATTAAGGAGCAGATTCTGATCTCAGTTTTACTGGTGTAAATCTTAGTAACTACTAACTTAAGTGAAGTTACTCTGGATTTACACTAGTGTAACTGAGACAAGAATCTGGCCCTAAGTAAGTTGGTAGTGCAGATTTAGAATTATATGAATTGAAAAAAAGCTTATTGTATTTCTAACAATGAGATGTGTCCACTTTATTGCTGAATCAAGAGAAGGCATGTATTATACCAATTAACTCCAAGGACACACTTATCTCTGGTGGTACATTATTATTTTTAATTCAAGTACGAAAAGGAATCATGGATAAGATTAGGAAGAGACAGGAGAGTTACTGTATATTCAGGGAGAGAAGATCTATTTTTTTTCCTGAACCTAGGTCACACAAAACCAATTATTAGTCTAAGGATGAGATCTCCCTCAGAAGGCATAACTGAAAGGTACTAAGACTGATATATACCACAATAAAATAAATTTCTTATGATTTTGAAGATGCTATGTCCTTTATTTTGTAGTAACTTTTGGATAATTCTGATACTGCTCAGCCTCAAGATGACAGACACACACTAAAGCACAAATACAAGTTGAGGTAGCGCAAGTGAAAAGGCATGGGCATGAGCAAATCCCTGATTTACACATGTGTACCAGGCAGCATGTCCACAGCTCTGGACAGGAGAAAATGCGCATGCACTTTTAAAAATGTAGGCCCTAAAAGCTATTTAATACTCCATATTTAGCTAACAAAAAAAGTAGAGAAAATGATAATTTTCTCCCCTTAGTGATTTGGATCCTTGTTCAAGAACTTAATAGTGAACTGGTACATATTAGATGTTAGTTATAAACTGAACAGTGCTCTCTGTGACACCTGTTGGTAATTGCTTCCTCCCTCAAACTCTTCCTGATAATTTATTCCTTATAGGCACTTATAAACTCTGGGCTTTAGTGGATGGTGGTTGCAGTGTGTTATTTTCTTTCCTGTAAGTAACCTTTTCCCACTGTATGTTCATTACATAGAGTGTCTATTTCACTATTATTCTATATTTCAAAAGAATTATAAGAAAATAGAGTTTAAAAAAGACAAATTCTTTCAGAGAAAAAACAAGGATGATGGGCAGAGAAAAACAGAGAAAGGAAACCCAAACTGCAAGGAAGGAAGAGAGGGATCATGAGAATGCAAAAACTGAGATTGCTTATTC
Source organism: Terrapene triunguis (assembly GCF_002925995.2). NCBI lineage: Eukaryota > Metazoa > Chordata > Testudines > Emydidae > Terrapene > Terrapene triunguis. Next base: position 1,558,258 of record NW_020699373.1, read on the forward strand.
TTTGAGGGTGAGATTTTCTGTAAAATAGGTTCATTACACAAAATGGGCCTTATCTTGCATGCTGCAGAATACCCTTGGCACCCCACAGGACAAGGCCCAAGATGCATACTCCCACGGCCTGGGCTTCCTCCATATTTGTGTGCACAAACCTAATACTTGAGTGTGATATTAACCAACCTGAGTGTAACCAATGATTATAATAATTAAGTTTAACAGAATTCATTTTTAAAAATATAATTTTGACAGATAATATTGATGTTTATTTTAAGCATTTTTATCTAACTAAATTTTCATAGTTGTGGGAAATCATGGGGGGAGATGAGTGGGTGGTCAGACAATTACTTAATGACAGTAGGCACTGAGATTCAAAAAGTTAAAGCTTTATTATCATTAAAACACAAATTGTTAGCATCACATGTCAAAATATACGAAGTAAATATCGTTAAATCAAACGCTAATAAGTTTTCAAGCAGCATTTTGCTTATTTTGTCAATTTAGATCATCATTGATGGAAGCAAAGTTTTTGTTGGATTGTGTGTGTACAGTGTAATCGACATTTACCCCCACCCCAAAGCTAATCCTTCAAAGCCTAGTAGTATTTTTCCTGCGAAGATTCTCTCTAACTCAGAGTCACAATCAGGGCTGGATTTCCAATTAGGCACAGTAAAGCATGTGCCTAGGGGCATCTAAAAGTTAAAAGTGGGTAAAAAGTTTTTTTGTTTTGTTTTTTACAGAAAACATGAAGGTCAGCTGTAGGCAGGGGGGGCACTGAAGATGCTGTGCCTCGGAGTGCGTAAGGTGTAAATCCGGCCCTGGTCACAATTTAGTCTCTTGTTCCACCTCACACTAGCGGGGAAGTAGTCTATTCCAGCCCTACACCTGCACAGATTACCGCCTCCTCTGTGCTGGCTCAGCTGCTTCAGGCTGGCACATAGTGGAGAGGGTAGGTAGCCAGTGTAGGGGAGTAAGGGAATGCCTTACATCCCCATATTTCTCTGCATGGGCATACAGGGCAACCAACAATCTTGCCCTCGCTGTGCAGGGTTTTGAAAATTCTCCTTGAGATTGATGATATTTACAGGTCTGATCTTTCCCACCTTTTGAAATTGGTGGGTTCAAGGGATAGTCTCAAGGTTTGTTAGAGTGATAAATCAAAGATTACATCTGGTATAAAGATGCACCTGAGAAAATAAGATGTAACATATTTTAGAGTACATAGTAGTATACTCCAAAGTTGTAAGAAAATTAAGCAATTTAATCCAAATTTAAATTAACCTGAGCATATGAATATGGAGATGATGAAAAATGACAAAAGGTAACAAAATGATGTATTTACACCAGGTATTTCAAATTCAGATTCCTCGTCAACACAATGAATCTCTGCATTTTCAGTTTGCCAAAAATAACAATACGTTTACTGAAATGCATTCATGCTTACTCAACATTCATTTGATAGCTATAGTAATTCACTATCCTGATGTTCCCGTAAGGGTAAACTAAGGCTGTTCTTATCTGGTAAAGCACATTCAGTTTCTTAGATACCCCTGAAGAATATCATTATGATTTAATGTTTGCTAGATATTTTTACAAAGTAAAAAGTATGGGAGAAAGCGGCTGAGGATCAATCTTAATCACAGATCCAGATGCAATACCAAATAGAGAATAAATAAAATTGTTTATATAACTGTAGATTAAGAATATAGGACAGAATAATACACTGATATTTCACTGAGATTTTGTAGATGCTGCTCTTTGCCCTCCAAATAAAAAGTGTTCTGAGGTAAATGGATTTCATAATCACAGAACAGTTATTTAATAACAATAGACTCCAAATGCAGAGAGAGAATGGATTTAAAAGAATGGCCATGAGAGGGGGGTGAAAAAGATGCCAGTATTTTTCAGAAAAAAGCTTGCTGATAGTTTACATAATGAATTTTGTGCATCCTTATATAAACAATTTGATATTGCTTTCCCCAAAGAGATTAATATTTACAAACAAAATCCCAGTCTCTAGCAGGATCATGAATTAAACAGTAACATGCTCTCTGAGGGCAAGAACTTAAACAGATAAGTGGAGGTTAAGGGTTTTTTTTTTTTTTAAATAATGATTTGGATTATTAATTTTTTCCCAAACATTTCTATGCCTTGGCAAGAAGCAGCAAATCGTGAAATGGAATTTACTAAACAATATTATAAAATTCACAAAAATAATCTATGCTAAGGGAATCTTCCTGAAAATATACATTACATACTGATCAAGTTTTGTAACTGGAAATAGGGGCGTGGGGAAAGAAAGAAAGAAAGAAAGAAAGAAAGAAAGAAAGAAAGAAAGAAAGAAAGAAAGAAACTTTATAGGGTGCTCTCTCTCTCCAACAATCAATCCAGGTTGTCTTATATTGGTGCCAATCACTGTTCTACCTGATCTACCTCTCAGATCAATCTTCTGTGGATTAAAAAAAAATATTCTTGCAGTTTGGTACAATTTGATGAATTCCAAAACAATAAACTGTTCCTTCCAGAAGTATTTTTTCAGTTGTCCCTGGCAGGGGTGATTTAGAAAGCAGGCTACACCATCCAAAATGGAGAAATTCCCCAACACTACTGGCAGAATTTTAACAAGGGGGCTTGCGTGATCTCCCCCAGGACCCAAAAAACAGGCTGAGATCAGTACTGTTGACCTTCATTTACATAATCTGCCCAGCATACTCAGCAAGTACACCAGTATTTTATATTCCTTATACAGGGGTGGACAAAACTTTTGAGAAGTTCATCCTATGCACACACATCTACACAACTTTCTGTATAAATAGGTTATGTTGAAGCACCACCAAATACCAAAAGGAAAATATAAATTGATAAATCACCAAAACTCCTTTTCTAAAAGTAGAATCACAACATTTATAGTTTATTTGTTCCTGGTAGTCAGCCAATGAACACAGTTTTCTCCAAATGCAATCTATACCAGGTGCTTCTGTAAGAACTCAGTCACCACCAACTGCTTCCCTTGCCCACTTCCTACTTAATTTGCTTACTGAAATATGAATATGTGGCTGTGAGCTATTACTTTAAAAAGAAAGGGTTACGATTTCAGCTTAACGTTAGTCTCCTGTATACCTTTTATGTATTTTTACTACAGGACAAACTACATCTCTTTGCCAGACATGGCTTTGAAATATTACATTTGCCTTTCCTGCTTCATTATTTTCTTGTCATTTTCCCCCTTTCATTTCAGCATCACACCATACAAATGAATTTAACACAACACTAAAAGGTGACATTTAAAAGTAGCATCATGCCTGTGTTAGGTGCAACTTGCAAGCATTATGAAATGAAAGCCAAACATGATTGACATTGGTGCCAAAGGAGCACATTCATAGCAAGGCAAATAAGGGAGGCTGGAAAGAATCTGGTTTTTAATATCCTTCAGGAAGAAAGTTTATTTATTAAAGTGCTTTTTCTTATTCAACACAGAAGCTTCATGTGTGATCAATTCAAATTTTATATAAAGGGAGACTGCAGGGGTAAAGCACCCAGGGGGCCAGGCTGTTTTTGTACTGACTGGGTGGGGGTTATGCCAAAGCAACCAGATTATGCCTCTGTTCAGTGCATCTCTGATGCAGTCACCACCAGTGTGGTGGCTGTGGAGCGCAGTGCTAAATTAAAGTTGCCCTCTCTCCAGAAGGACTCCTATGTAACCTGTTGGAAATTAAAATGTTGGAAATGAAAGGGGCACTTCCTAACACCTCTCAAGGGTGGTGGAAATACTACTTATGACTTTTGGGTTTGACTAATTCCTATAGAGAAGGGATCCTGGGATCATCTAGGACTTGTAAAATTTGGCATGAAGTGACATTGTTTTTCCAGGCCATTTTTGGACTTCAACTGCATTTTTATATAAAGCACTGGTCCGACAAGAAATCTAGTTATTTATATTTGTTACATGGGAAGTCAATGTTTCTGCAGATGATATACTTGCAGAAAAACACATACACACACACAACTTTACTCTGTAATAAGAGAAAGCAGTTTAAACTAGATCTACTGAGATGCAGCACTGAAAGGATTACATTCTTAGCACTATCCTGCAAGCAATTTACTTTACTGGGAAAAAATGCAAAGAAATTCTTTATCACAAAATAGGTGCCTGCATCTCTTAACCAATATATTTTCCATCCTTCTGAGAACAGCTAGCCTGCAGGCTGATATCAATAAGCTAAAAAGATAAACATTTTCTTTTTTCCCTACAAAGACTCAAAAGAGATAATTTAAATTAAAAAAAAACACACACCAAAAAAACCAACAACACCCACCACCACAGATGGAAACAGTCCTGAGACAGACATAGTTGCATTTAAGACCTGCATGTTCAAATATTTAGAAACAGGAATCTTGTCAAGCTCGAACAGAAACCTCTGATGATGATACAAGTACTTGTATCAAAATTTCATCTACCCTGAGGCTTGCCCACTGGCATGACAGCAATGTGCTGCCTTGTGTCTTAAAACATTTGGAAATGGGAATGGACTTGAGTCCCTATGCTCTGGGCAAGAAGAGGTCATGGCCAATTATGTAGGTGAATGCACTCTGCCTCTGGGAAGGAAAATGTTACGCATGTGCAGTACATTGGCAAAGACTGGGGACGCAGCTGCTTGATGGCGTATTCTCTGTTGAAGGGGGGCTATTGTGGGCAGAACATTATAATATATGAGAAGGACAGCCATAGTTTAGTGGGGTTGTGCCACTAGCCAAGAATCACCTGGTTCAACTTACTGTAGAGGGGGCCAATGTAAGTCACACCTAAGCTAATAACAATGTCCATATGAGTACAGATGTCAAATCCAGGAAGGGAAGGGCTATTCCTGTACAAAGGGGAAAAGAGTTATATAAAAACTAAAAAGATTCTTTGGGAAAATATTTAAACAAGTTCTGTATTTCAGCCTGTTTGGAAACCTTGAGTGTTAAAAAGCTTATGGGACCATTTAAGCTTACTGAGAATTGTGCAGTGTTCGGCAAAAAGCCAAAATCTACTTTTAACTAGAATCAACTTTAATGTGATACCTCGCCGGAGCATTGTGTTATTTAAGCAGACCAGGGTGATAAGGCAGAATAGTAAAGTTATGGCATCCCCTAAAGGCACATTAAAATACTTTATTAAATGTAAAAAGTTCAACAAATCCAAAATGACCAGCCTGTAGCATCTCAAAAACAGTAAAAGTGTTTTCCAAGCCTTTTCTCCCATCCCACACTCCTGCATTAACTCCACTAAGTAAATACTCAGAAAAATCTGAGCCTGTTGCAGAACAAGGTGATGTGTATCTTACAGTTCTAAGCCATTATAAACATTTGCCAAATCACTTCCCTCCGTAAATTTAAATGCATTAACTGTTTCTTTTTTTTTTTTACTATAAAAGTAAGAAAAGACACTAAAATGCAGACACACACACACACACACACACACAAAAGCTTAATGTTTAAAATAAAGTTCAATATTTCTAATGTCTCTCTCCATCTTTTGCTTTTCCCCAATTGCTATCTATCTGAAAGACCAAAAAAGGAAAAAGAACAATACAAGGGTTTTATTATGGTCAAGCAAACAAAGGACCCTTTGCCTTAGAAATCTCACAAAAGTATCATTTTTCTTGCATAAACCTGAAAGTATGTGGATATCAGCACAGTTCCAAAAAGTTCCAAGTTTGCCATGGAAACAACATTCTTATTTCAAAATAATACAACTGCTCGCTGTGGACTATTGACATGAAAGCTCCCAATCCAAGCTCATTGACAGCTTGTGGAGTGGACAGATGAGGCATGGAAAATATTTTAAATTAGTTCATTTATCATGTTGAGACATAAGAAGAGACTACGAATTTCTCACATTTATAGAAAAGAAAGGAAGAGAGGGAGAGAGACAGCAATTTTTTATACAAAATTATTCCAGTTAAACTGCATCCTTCAGACTGTACTGCATGGAATGGATTTTCATTCTATTATTATACGTACCTTTTAATTTGAGAGATTTTATGAAGAACCAAAAATAAGCAACATTCAGCAAATATTTTTAATTGTCTTTTGTTTTGTTTAAATAGTACTTTGTTTTCTGGAAATAAACATTTTTGTTAAGTACACACAGGTTTTAAATTAATGGCGGATGGTTTATCAGGATAAAAACAATTCCTGGGTAAAATTAAGTTAAATACTATCTAAATATTGGACACAATTTCCAACCGGGGTTATATCTTGAACTTGTAGGATGACATACTCGATGGGCCAGATCCTCAGATAAGGTAAACTGACACAATTCCACAAGTGTTAATGGAGCCCAAGCTATTGTAGAGAGCAAAGTCCAATGGATAGAGTAATGGACCGAGAGTCTGGAGACCTGAATTCTTTTCTTGGCTCTCCCGTTGACTTCTGAGAGCATGATTCTGCCACCCTTACTCACACTGAGTAGCAACTTCCTCTGCAATTTAGCCCCGTTACAGTGAATGGTGCTAATTGCAGAGTAAGGTGCTATGTAACATGAGTAAAGGTGGCACAATCAGGCCCACACTGATCTTGGGGAAGTCATATAGGGCTGAGTTTCGAAAGTGCTGAGTATCTACAACTCCAGCTGAAGTCAATGGGAGCAGCACGTGCTAGACACCTCTGAAAATTAGTTCCTTAAAGTATGTGTGAATCAGTTTTGTCACATGTAAAACTGAGTTCATAACAGAATAGAATTTCATGTGACAAAATAAAAGGCACTTGTCTTGTCACAGGGGCTTTGTCCCAGCCAAATTTCCAAGGCCTGCTGTAAACAACTGAAGTCTGAGAGCTTCTGAAAAAAAGGTCGCAAAAATATTTGATCATGGAAAATGTTAGGCAATCTAAATATTGAGGTTGCTACCAGATCACCCTATAATGACTGTACTTTTTCACCAGCAACATTAAACAGCATCTCACAATATTCAGCCATTATCAGTTAGCTGATCATTTGATGTCTCTTTTGGGCTTTATAAAATACTCTTCATGGCTTCAATAGCAAAGTTCTTAAGCATGTGCCTAAACTTTAAACACATTTGACTAGTTCCATTGATTCATATGCTTCATGATTAAACAGCTTGCTAAATCAGAGCCTATATTTACTAGATGGGCAATTCTGAAAATCACTTGATGCAGTGCATACTTCTCCATATCTCCCAAACAGGGCATGAGAGCACTTTAAAACAACAAAATGAGGCAGCAGGGTTCCATTAAAGTGCATACATAATTTGGTCAAGATTTTCTAAACTGAGTGTCTGAAAGTAGGCTCCTAAATCTTAATTTAAAGCTTTACCCTGTACCATTGAGGTTAATAAGGAGTTTTACCTTTAACTTCAATGAGTGTAGGATCAACCCCTCTGGCATCTAAAAGTGACCTGATTTTCAAACTGTTCATTGCCTAGTAGCTGCTATTAATGTCAATGGGAGCTGACAATGAGTTAACAATGTGATGAAGTTGCAAAAAAGGCCAATAATATTCTGTGTGTATTAACTGGAGTGTCATATGTAAGACATAGAAGGTAACAGTTCTGCTCTATTCAACACTGGTAAGGCCTCTGCTTCTCCTATGGGAAGGAACACAGCCTCTCCTCCTGGAGAAGCTACTTTCCTGCAGCTACTAGCGTGGTAACAGGAGAGGAGAGAGAGAGAGAGAGAGAGTGAGTGTGTGTCCATTCTCTCACTGCAGGAGGGGTTTTAAAAGGTCTCAGGCAGCCCTTAATTGGATTCAGGTGTCTCTAATTAACCTGAGGTAACCCCTTCTAGGTTTGTAGGAAAAAAGGCCTTTAACATTCTAGGGCTAACGTATCTGCGTTCCACTACCCTCTTACAGCCATCCGGCCTGACTGTATCACACTGGGTACGGTTAGCCTTTGAAAAGAAGACTGGGGGCGGGGAGGTGGGGGATGGGGGGCTGATAACAGTCTTCAGATATGTTAAGGGCTGTTATAGAGAGGATGGTGATCAATTGTTTTCCATGTCCATTGAAGGTAAAACAAGCAGCAGCAGCTTAATGTACAGCAAGAGAGATTTAGATTAGATATGAGGAAAATCTTTCTAACTCTAAGGGCTAGTCTACACGATCGTGGTAAATCGATCTAACTTATGCAACTTCAGTTACGTGAATAACATAACTGACGTCGATGTAGTTAGATCCACTTCCCGCGGTGGCTACACTGTGCTGTGTCGACGGGAGAGCATCTCCTGTTGACATCCCTTACACTCCTCTGGGAGGTGGAGTACACACCAGACCTGCATCGACTGCAGCAGTGCTGATCTACCGGTAAGTGTAGATATGCCCTAAGGATAGTTCCATAATGGAACAGACTTCCAAGTGAGGTTGTGGAATCCCCGTCACTAGAGGTTTCTAAGAATAAGGTTAGACGAACACCTGTCAGGGATGGTCCTGCTTTTTTTGGGGGGTGGGAAGAAGACTGGACTGGATTATTTCTCAAGATCCCTTCCAGCACCACATTTTTATGATTCTATGAATATATTTCCTTTAAAGTTACAATAGTTTACAGAAAATTAAACACGTAGCTTTATGTTATAATATGACTTTTTAAATGTTTAAGAATGATTTTCTGCATTTGCCTATGAGTACATTAGTAATGATATAGCAATATGTAATATGGACGTGATGTACAAAAAGTTCAGAAAGAGACTGAGGAATGTCAGCAGGCATGCAATTTGGCTTTTAACACCAATTGTCAGTTTCTTTATGACCCATTTGGCCCTTTGGATGATGTTCTATCTCCCCACACCACATATCCAAGGCATGTGCTAATGAACCTCAAAAAACCTTCTCTTTTAGGCTAGATGTGACCACACATCTAGCCTAAAAGAGAAGACACACCATGGCAAAGTCCATAGCTAATACTTCCAAAAGGAGGCATGACAATAAATTGTTCATATTGCTCTGACAAGCAATCAGTGAATTTTTGAAAATATTTCTTTTATAGAAAGCCTGATAGGATCCAGCTAAGCAAGTTATTTAAGCATATGACTCCCTTTAAACACGTGATTATTGATTTCAATGGGACTACTCACCTGCTTAAGTATCTTGCTGCATTAAGGCCTCACAGAATGAGTATAATATTTTAAAGTATGAAATAATTGCGTATTCTCTTCAGATGCTTCAGAGGCTACTATAAACTTCTAAAAAAATCCAATCACTGAGTGGATTAACAGATAAAAGAATATTCCCTCATTCATACAATCCATTTGCTAGACACATTCTAATGTCTTAACACCAGAGAAATTATAACATGGGTTTCAGGATCTCAGAATTTCTGTAACACAGTATAGCTGAACCAGTGAAACGGAGGCACTGGTAATATCTGAACTTCCTAGGGAACACTGTAATTTTGAGTAACATGCTTATTTCATATTTTAACAACACACACACACACACACAAATGGAAACCAATCTTTATAATACCAGGGCCTAATAAAGCCCTGAGATCTGTGTCCACAGGGGACACATAGGACATGTATCTCCTCTTCCACTGCAGATGGAGTTTTGGTCAATTCTGTGGCAACACTGTGCCACTCCCCCCAGAGGCTGCACCGCAGACTCGGGATCCATGGAAGGGAGGGGTAGGCAGTAAATAAATTAGGGTGGAGCTTTGGAGAACCTACACATTGAACCTTCCACTGAATACCTGGATTTCAAGGCAGAAAAAGACTATTACCCCTCTCTGTCGAGGGAATCCCCTTTTAAGAGTGTCCTGAGGCCTAGCATGGGGGGAGGGGGGAAATCTATTTCATGGCACAAAACCTCTTCAGGGAATTCCAGCCTTCCTCTGATCACCTGGGTGTGACGGGTTCCCCCCGGGGTCCCTCCTGGAACTGGGGTACTACTGAGCCCTCTGACCCCCCAGCCTGGGCTCCCTCTCACACTGTGCTGCTGTGACAAACTGCAGACCTACTCCCAGTCCTACACTTCCTCCAGCATTCACACCAGTAGGGACACACCCATCTGTAGTTACATGCAGGCTCTCTGACCAGCCACTGCATGAACCAACAATAGAGAGGCTACAGCCAAAATAACACCAACTTCCCAGCCTAGGACCTCCTCCCCTGCCACTGGAGTATAAACCCAAAATTATACCATCTTGCGCTGCACAGGGAGTTCGACCCTCCCTCAATGTGGAGAGGAAATGCAATAGCCCCCTAAGCTAAGATTCCCAAGCACTTCATCCAAACTTACTAGTTTAGATTAAAACATGAAATAAATGTATTAATTACAAAAAGATAGATTTTAAGTGATCATAAGTGATAGCAAACAGATCAAAGTAGATTACCATAAGAAATAAAACAAAATGCAAACTAAGCCTACAATATTAGATAGGGTCTAAATCAGTAATCTCTCACCCTGACCGAGGATACAAACAATCCACCAACTTTCCATAGACAGGCTAGAAATCCCTTTAGCCTGGGACTAGCACTTCCCCACCCCCAGTTCAGTCCTGTTCCTCTGGTACTTTCAGGTGTGTTGTTGTGGGAAGAGTGAGGTGCTGTCATGATGTCATTTCCACCTTTTATATATTCTTCCAACTCGCTAGAAAGCTCTTTTGCTGTGACCTAGGTCAAACAGTTCCCATTGTGTAGTGCTATCTCTGAGAGGTTTCTATCGTACACAGTTCCTGGGGTAATCCTTGTGCTTGTGTGCATCTCCTCAATAAGCCATTAACATATTTTGGCCTTTTTATTGTTGTACCTGAAAGGCTGCTTGTGGGTGTTCTCAACCTCATGACATGTTTCAGTAACACATACATAGCCAAACTTCACAACTTCATATACAATGATAACACATACAATCCAAGGAGATATTAATGTCTAGCAGGTAAAAACTTTTAGAATGATACTTCACAAGGCATACTTTGTACAAAACATATCCTAATTATATGACAATGGTGAATAAGGGGTGCCAGGGTGTCACACTGGGATCTGTGTGGATCCAGGTGGTTTGAAGATTGGCTTGATCCACAGGAAGGCTGGGACAACCTCAACCCCCAGGACAGAATAGAGAAAAATCGCCAGGAAGATAGCTGTGTATTTAAAATTACCTTTTTGAAACAAACATGCTGAAATAATAGGGATGACATATTGGTAAAAAAATTATTTAAATACTTATTAAAATCAACTTTTTAACAGATCTATTCCTAATAACAAGGCAAAGCTGCTGGAGTATCTAATATTTGGGAAATGGACTTCTAATATTTAGGGTACAAAGGATATTTTGTTACCTTCAATGCCTTCCACATAAGGAGCCCCTTCCCCCCCCCCCCCTTTTTTTTTTAAACAATCAGTTTTTAAGGTCTTGGAAAGTTTGTTCATAAAAACAGAGAACGGAATAACACTGCTGACAATTTCTTACAAAATTCTATTACAAGAAATTACTAAAATAAAAAGTTAAAAGGGGGGGCTACCGATGTTTTGTGCCATGTGTTCGTGCTTGAACTTTTTGTGCTTGTTTTAGTCTGTTCAGCTTTGTTCAATTGTTCTTTAAAGCAGTAGTAGTAGTAGTATTTTCACTTTGTTGGCTGTGTGTTTTCCTGTTGCAACTTCTCAACAAAACTGCCAACCTTAGTATATTCCCAATAGGTCCTTATGCCCTGGAGCTATTCCATCTAAAGCACTGAGTGATCAGGAACTGAGAATGACAAGTGAGTGGTGATGAGCTGAGCTGTCAGAAATCTGCCAAATGTCTGTTTTGGAGGTAGTTATTTTACTGAAAACATTTTGAGTGACCCCAGAAGGTGCATTCTTGGATCATTTTAACATACTGAATGCAAAGTACTGAGAATCTAGAGCTCGAGGTGACATGAAAACCTCTACTACTGCTGTTGTCACCACCAATTCCAGTGCCAAGAATCACTATTGACTGAACTGCTCCAATAGATATTGTGAAACCTGGCTCTGTCAATATGATTAGATGTGTTTACTTATTCTGAAAGTGGACAGAATAAATGAGTGCTTCTGCAGAACCTACTTGCTATGTCTGGCCCACAACAAGATTGCTTGATGACACTGTGGTGATAATCTCATACTGCAGTGATACTGTGGTAGGAAGCAGTGTGATGTTTGCTTGCCACTTTATTCTTCAGTTTAACCATGCATCTTAACAGAGCGGGTAGTGGATTTGTTCTGTTTTGAGCTTTCCATCTTCTGAAATACTAATTTTTTCTCTGTCTTTTCAGTGTTCATCATTTACATAGAGGAGTTATCCTAAAAGCATTTATGTTTTATCCCTGAATTTTAATAGCGCCTTTTAAGACTGACTATCCTTTCCAGATTTCTACTACAAATAAACTTCAGTTTGCACACACACTGAAAAAGTTCCTGAATAGTCTGCAAATGAGTTCAAGGAACTCATCAGCTCCTTTCATCTTGTTCAACACATTTTTTGATGTAGCACATGCTAAGGTTACCACACCTGATGTGGTGATTTCCGTGGATCCTTCATTAATTTATGTCTGCAATGTGTTGTTTTAATTTACTGAGTACCTTTCAACCTGTATCTTTTGCACTCTAACTATCCACAAGCACATGCAACTGTAATAGCCAACAACTTCTATTGTTTGAGAGGAGCTCTTTCTGTATAAAAAGTTCCTCTTTTGTCTCTTTCTCTTCTCTCAGCTACCAACAATGCTCTGTAAAGAATTAGCAATCTAGCTTTTTCAACATCACTAGCACTACTGATTGGGTTCCATGTTTTGTCACAGACATACAGACCTCCAAAGTGTACTGGACACCAGCACTTTGAAGGAAGAGCCAAATGAAGAGCCAACTGTAAAAACATTGGAGACATTTTAGTCTCACAGTGCAGAACAATATAGCGAGATGTGATTTTTTCAATGTCACTTCAACAGGCTTTTAAAAGAGCAGCAATATCACAAAGCTACTGTCTTCATTAATTTTTTTGCAAAGCACTTTTTATGCTGTTGCAAAATTAGTACATACATATTTGTGTGTGAACAGAAACTCTTTATTTCAAACCCTACAGGGTATAAAGTACCCAAATTCTAACTTGAGTATTTACTTTCTGCTTAATTAAATGTTCTCCTGTAAAAGTTCAGTTGAATCCTACAAATTCCCTCCTAAAAAATACGTTGGAGCTGCTTGCACACAACAGTCACTTGTCCCCTGAGCAGTAGATGCACGTCAACACTGGGTGATGTGATGCAAGTACATATAGTCCAACAAAAGCTGACTTAGTATTCTTTATTTTAAGCTTCCCATTCACTCATTTGGTTGCTGTTTACTAACACAGTTTTAAGGATCCTATCTTATATTATCAGAACTGCAGAGGAAAGTCTTTTTGGTATGAGACATCCATCACTTAAAAACATAATTGGACACTAAGATGCGGACCCTGTATTTGTTTTGTGATGTTTAATACAGTTTATTAAACTTCATTTTCAGTTGGTCATAGTTGCTTGGATAATTTCCATGCATGGCCAAGTTATTTCAGAACTCTAATAATCTCTTACTGTCTTGATGTTGCGACATTAACTACCAATGTACAAGGTGCAGTTAATAAAGGGAATATTGTGAGCTACTACTATTGGTGAAAGTAAGAAGGTAGGTCTTCCACTGTTCTGATTAAAAGTTATTAATTTAAATACTGTGGAAATGTCTGTTTTAGGAAAAAAAGGAAGTTGGTCATATACTTGCTGTCAATTATTTTTATGCTTCTTGCTGTCCTTTGCAGATGAGTGCTGCAACTTCTCTATTGCTAGAAATAATTGCTCCACATTAATTTTTGCTGAGTTTTCAATTCAGAAAATATGAGGAAAACTAATGAAGCAAATACTTCCAGTTCAATAGAAGGCTTTATTCGATGTCAGATACAGACGTAATCAACAGCATTGGTTTTAAATAGATCCTGGGGTATTTATCTTCTAATTTTTTTCATCCAGTATGTGGAAAGATTTGTGTTGTGATTGTACAGCAGTAATTTTTCACACAGTATAAAGGACCCAGTAATGCTCAGCTAATGTTTGTTTGTTTGAGACAAGATAGGTGAGGTAATATCTTTTACCGGATCAACTTCTGGTTTGTTTTTTACATCCCCTCCCTTCCCCCACCACATTTTGGTAATGGAATTGTAGTGGTCAGTTGGCAGGTAAAGAGGGCTTGATCCAGAAAAGCTTTCTTTAAAAATAACATGCTCGCTACATTTTAAAAAAATTGAGTGTTTGTGGTATCCTGGCAGGGGCTCTCTATAATGCAACTAACTATTCCTCCGACAGCTATTTTTCCGTATTAAGATGCTGTCGGGTCTCTCTCTGGGTCCTGCCCAAACTGCTCAGGTGTTAAGACTAGTGTGAAAGACATGTCAAGAGTGGCTACTGTGACTAAAAGCACCCTTGTATTGACCTCCCATACACTATTGTAATAATCTTTGTACAAAAAATGCCTTGTGAGGTATAATTTGAAAATTAATAACTCGTTGGTTAATAATATCATGATGCAACGTATGTAGTAACATTATATGTAAAGTTCTCCTGTATGATATTCTTGGCATATGTTCAAAACCACACAGCCCTGCCCAGGTAGAAGTATGCTGAGTGAAGAAATGTGTATTACTGTGTATAAAGCAAATTTGCATTTCAGCAAACACAGTTGAGGAGAAGGTGGTGAAGGAGGCGCTGTGCTCTTGTAGACGCCATGTTGCCTTCTTTACTGTTTGAATAAACTTTGCTTTGAGGGGTAACCCTCAAAAGAATCCACTTCAAAGGTTAATTGGACTATAAAAGAAAGGGGGAGAAAAGCCCAAGCTTGCTCTCTCTTACACCTCAGACAATAAAGGAACCAGCCCTTTGACTTTGGGGGGACATCCTGACATGAGAATTTGGTCAGCCATGTTGCTGGAAACAGTGATAAGAATTTTACTTTGAATCCAAGTCTAGCTTGTTAAGTTTTAGCTACTAGAAGGCATTTTATTTTTATTTCTCTTTTAATCATTTCTGACTTTAATACCCGATACTTAGGATTTTAAGTGATTTCATCTTCTTTTGTTAATAAACTGGTTTTATTTCTGTATCTAAACCAATGCTGTATTTAAACTGAACGGTTTGTTAGTAACAAACTGTAGAATATTGACGCTCTGAAGGGGCAATGGACCTTTAATATCTGAACTGTCCAGGAGAGGACTGGACTGTGCACAACACATGTTTGGGGGGGAAATTTGGGATTGGGAGGGTGTTGGGGGTCACATTGCAAGTACTAACCAAGGCTGGTGGAAGCCAGAGTTTGACTGGTGTGTTGCTAACAGGCTGCTGGGGTCAGAGCTGCTGGACCAGGGCTGTGGCTATACACAGACACTCAGGGTGTGTCTGATAGGCTGTTTGTGGGTGGCCAAGGTTGGGAGCTACAACAGCAAAGCACTGGTTGCAGGGCAGACAATGACACAACCCCTCGCTGGTCTGGATTGCAGCCTGGAATGTGACAGTTACTAATTTGTAATAAAAATTATTCAGACTACCGGCTAATTAGCACACACCTTTATCCACATTCTGAAGGTTGATTTTGCCACCAGTTACTTCAGACCATACAGCAAAGAAAAAAAAAAAAGATGACAATAAACCCACATAGAAAAAGGGCACAGCATTAACTGTCTTGGGATCTAAAAAAATGAGAGCAGCCTGAACTATTACACTCAACAACCTGACAATACCTAGAAATAGCGGTTTGAGAAATGCAGCTCAATGTAGTCACTGATGAATAGGATGACACCAAACGTATTCAAGATCAACCTTAGCCATAATCGAAAACAGAGAACAAGGAAACTATCTATCTGTTAGGTACAAACTTCACAAAGGTCAAAAGCAGATAATTATGGATGATATCTTCTAAGGCCTGTGCTGTGCTACAAGTCTAAAGGTTCCTATTCCACTTTTTCTCCATCCAACCCCCGGACTAAAATCTTAATAATCCTTTTTGCACCGACATTAATCGACTATCCCTCAGAAAAGCTCTCAACTATAAACCAGGATTTACACTGTATTTTGACTGTCTATGAAGGGTGTTACATGGAAGCCAGAAGAATCTCTACCTTCTAACCTGTTACTCAGAGAATGGGAAAAGAACCTACTGCCATTACTGAGACATTCAGAGACACATTTTCAAAGGTCTTGCCAATGGGTGCACCTGCAAAAGCACACTCATCCATTTTGTAGTGTAACCCAGATTTCCACACACAGTATTTTCCTAATCCATGCAAATCCATCTGTGCATTTTTTCAGGGCCACATGTTGTGCCCATCATTGACCAGGTGTGCTTGCACCTCATTTTAAATGTACAGACTTGTTTTCTGCCAGAGTAGATTCCTAAAGAAACAGCCACCCTACTGAAACATTAGTGCTTCTAGCTTTACCTTAGAGCAGAATATCTGAATAAAGTATATCTTTCTTTGATACCATTATTATAAGAATCAAGTTATTGTCATGTGTTTATGGGTCTCTTGTTTGTTCTCTTCAATAATAAACATTAATATAATGTTCACTTTCATTCAAATTTGAAAAAAAAAAGTTAAAAATACTTTGGATTATAAAATGTCCATCTAACTATCCACTGAAAGTAAATTTTCAGCAGAATATCAGGACAATAGAGTAACTGAGTTCTTACATGTAGGAACTATGCCAAGTTGTGATTATGGATCCAGGCTTTGAATAATGGCAGCATCTCCCCATTATTGGGAGCAGTTGATTCCTATCTCAGAATGACAGATTCAGTTTATTTAAATGAGATGCAATATCTCAAAGTACAGTTTACGTAGTCAACTTTAAAAGAGGGCATTTTGTGAACCCAGGGCTTGTTTGACTTTTTGAAGCAGTAGGACAAATCTTTAAAGCACATTTTCTTTTCTCAGCCACCAGATTTCATTTGGTAAGGCCTGGTCTACACTAGGACTTTAATTCGGATTTAGCTGCCTTAATCCGAATTAACCCTTCACCCGTCCACACTACAGAGCCAGTTAATTCGAATTAAAGGGCCCTTTAAATCGATTTCTGCACTCCACCTCGACGAACGGAGTAGAGCCTAAATCGATTTTGTTAATTCGAATTAGGGTTAGTGTGGACGCACACCACCGAATTACTGTATTTAAGTTAATGGGGTAGTGTGGCCGCACACCACCGAATTAATGTGGTTTAAAACCGAATTAAGGTGCTTAGTGTGGCCGCGCACAATCGAATTTATACAACCTGTTTCCCAAATTCAAATTATCTAAATTCGGATTAATCCTGTAGTGTAGACATACCCTAAGTGAACATGAAGTGTCCAAACTGAGCTTTGGTCTCCTCAAGGAAAGGCTTGAAAAGTCACTGGTTCTGATTTTTCATGCAAGAAATTTTTAATTTTCACTATTAGCTGCATGACACCACGAAGGCCTCCAATATTTTAGCCTAGAATCCTGATATGAAGCACTGTAAAATGCAGCAGTGTTACAAAAGCTTAGGGATGCAAAGTTTCAGTTTTAAGGTCCAATCATAGGAAAAAACATCAGAGTTAATCATCCCAAGCAATTTTTAATGTATTATGCAAGCTTTCCCCTACAAACTATCCATGCACTGGAAATAAACAGTATATGTCCTGGGTTTACTTATTTATTGCATGATGTACTTCATCCACACCATCAGCTGTTCAGGGCTGCTATTATTAGTTGACTTATCCACGGCTAAACTGAACACTTCAGCTATGATCACTCTGTTCCGGAGCAGATAGAGTGACAGCTAAGACGCATGCATTTCTTTTGTTACTGAGCCCAGAAAACAAGATCATTCCACTGTATTTTTCTTAAAAGAATTTAAAAATAGAGAAAATATACCAAAAATTTGTGAAGTACAATACATGGTATTCTTTTTCACTGATGCAATTATGCATGCTCATCCATGAATCTTTCTGTTATGGAACTACTCTATGGGACATACGTTTTCACATTTACTGAATAGCAAAATAATTTGTTCTCAAAATTTAAATGTTTTTTAATGTAAGGAAACATATTAGTATTTCATGGGAATGATAGAAAACAGCTGAGTCTGTGCATAAATAATCTCTCACTGTTCACATGGGACAAATTCTGCCTCAAGATGTGTTTGGCTATGTGGACTGGAACCCTCAGAATTTGGCTATGTAGAATGGAACCATCAGAATCTTTCCCACTGATTTTACACCAAATAAAAATGTAAAAATAGAACTTTTGGTGCTTATGTGAGACAAGAGAACCTTCTCAAGATTCCTCAGTGCCTCCATGTAGTAAAACAAAAGTTTCAAGGAAATAAAGTTGGTGGGATCTGAAGGTGCTCAGCACCTCTGAAAGTCAGGCTACTTTTACTGAGAAGCCTCAAATACAAACTTAGTAGCCTAAAATGGAGGAACTGGAACTACTAGGAGGTCAGATATTATAGGGATTACAGAAACATGATGAAATAGCACTTTCAACTGGAATACAAGCATTGACTGGTATGTGTTGTTTAGGAGAGAGAGAAATAAAGGTGAAGGTGGAGCGGCAGCATTGTACCTGTAACCTGTAGTGACACAGCATGTTATATAGCTGCTTCAGGTTCACTATGAAATCCAGAGACGTAGTTTTACCTTTGAAAGAAGTGTTTTTCTTTCTGTTCTTAGTTTGCCACTGCAAGAGAGATAAGTCTCATGAGACCAGAAATCCGCATAGTTAGACAAGAGTTCTGAGGAAACCTGTTTTATGAGGTACCTTTTGTTGTTGTTAGTAGTGTTTGATTTCATTTCCAAATCCCTAAATAATACCTAGGAATACATCTAAAAATACAGCTATAGTTTGGAAACACAAGCACTAGTGTTATAATTTATTTTTAAAAGACTATCACATTGAATAATTGACCTGTCTTATTTTCTTACAATGCCCACATAATTCCATAAAGGTTGGGATTTTTAAAAATAAAATAAGCATTTCAACATGGACAGTTTTGAAGAAAACTCAGTGGCAACAACACTTAAAGGCAGCTCTACAATAAGAATTCAATGAATACGTGAAATACACATGTGAGGAGGCACTTATCCTTGAATTGCTGAATGCTAGTGTTTCAAAGAGTGGATTTCTTGTAAATTTCAGTTTAGTACAATAGTAGTTTCTACACCAAGGAATGAATTGGACAGGTGTGAAGAAGAAGAAAAGAAATGAGAATGCATGGGTGGAAAGAAATAACATAATATGGCGAGGATGGGGGACTCCAAAGAATAAACCAGCAGGGGAGAAACTAAGTAAAAGGGGGAAAGAAGCAAAACAAATGGAGACAACACAAAGGAGAAAGAAGACACTATGGAAGGAATGTAAGAGTGCATAGATGGCACAAGAATATTGATTTTATTGAGAATCCTGATACTTAACACTTATCTGATTTAAGTAAGAATTATTATTAGAGCTGTGCAGAGGAAAAGGTAATTTCATGTTACAGAGGATTTTAATATTTCAAAACTTAGCTTCCTTCTGATTAGGAATGAAAGCCCAAAATTTTGAAATTCTCTGTGAAAGGGAATGAACAAACCTCACAAGGTGTCCCAGAGTTATACACCCTGGAAAGCCTGGGGTCCCCAATTCTGTAGCACTCTGGGAGCCTGGCTCCCCAACAGCCCACCAAGTAAGCTGCTGATCTAATGGGAAATTCTGCCCTATTTTCCATGGCTATACCAAGGGGACAGGAACCTTCTTTCTGTGCAGGTCACAGACATAGGGCCTCATCCAACATACACTGAAGTCAATGGGAGTCTTTGGCTTTTTATTAATGGGCTTTAGCCCAGGGTCCTAGTGCTCCTTTGACTTCTCTGGGATTCCCCATCACAGTAAGTACTATGCCTGGTAGGAACTGTTTCCACAATTAGGCCTCTAGACTGCTATTTCTCTTTTATTCTGGTTGGGCATCTATTATTTCTAAACGTTGCTTCTCCATAGTGCATTTCCATGTATTCTAATGCTTGCTCATATTTGAATCTTACAACTATAAAGTTGTAATAAAAAATGCCTAAACAACAATAACATGGTGAAAATAAGAGCATACTAAGGGATACATTTTCATACTGAGGTGTGAAACTTAGCAGCATGGTTCCCATTAATATTCATATGAGTACTAGAAGTAAAACCATCAAGCTGAAAATTTACCTCTAAGAATTTTGCTTTATGAATTTCTCTTAAAAGTTGAAAAAAGGTGGAGAGGGACGGTCAGAGAGTATGACAGTTTTAATCATTTGCTGAGTTCTTCCAGATATACAAGTAGGAGGCAAAAAGTAAAACTGTCTTCAACCAGATAAAGAAACTGGAGGAGTACAGTAGATTTCATAAATGTAACTCCTGAACTCTAACAAGTCAGAGGTCAGCAGTTGTACATATCAGCTATTTGGAGAACAATTAGGCTTTGTATGTTGTAGTCTGCTAATTGAATCTGCAAGATATGGTAATTCTCTTGGGGAATTGATAAATCAAGATGCAAAATTACTAGTAGCGATATGGAAGACATTTTATTCTCATAATTCAGTAATCTTTTCTGCAGTTGGGCTACACAGACTACTGAAGTTGAAAGACTGTTTTGCCTTATCTGCACAGAGTATACATTACACAGTAGGTCAGAAACAGGAGAACAGAGGGACTCTCAAATTCAGCATGTCACACTAGGGAAGGAAGCACCACAAACATAACAATATTCTGGGACACTTCAGCATCTCCACATAGCTCATCACGACAGCTGAACAATGTATTAGAATGATACAGTAACTGTCCTGGAAAATTGAGATGCCTGTACCATCCAGCACACTTTATTCCTTGGTTGACTGTGAGAGATGTTCAAGTCTGCATTTGTGAGAATTCTAACTGGGTTCAATATTGGGGGCACCTACTTAAGGTTTCCAGCTCTTAGCGATCACCTCTCTTGGGTGGAGACCCATATCTCTCCCCCTCTGGGTGGTTAAGGCTGCCTTACACTGTGATATTCCCAGCAAGCCAGTCTGCCTAAAGGCCAGTGCCTGTGCATTGCTTTCCCCCCAAGGGCTATGAACAAAGCATTGCCAACAGTTACAAGCTACCACACAACTCTTTCTAAGCAAGCACATTTATTCTTAAGGTTAAAGCATTTCAGAGAAAACATATAAGAACAACACAACACACACTAAACATACTAGGAGTCACTCTTCAGTCTTTTGGACCCCTAGTAGGCCGAAGACTCTAACCCAGGGGTCGGCAATCTTTCAGAAGTGGTGTGCCGAGTCTTCATTTATTCACTCTAATTTAAGGTTTTGCGTGCCAGTAATACATTTTAACGTTTTTAGAAGGTCTCTTTCTATAAGTCTATAATATATAACTAAACTATTGTTGTATGTAAAGTAAATAAGGTTTTTAAAATGTTTAAGAAGCTTCATTTAAAATTAAATTAAAATGGAGAGCTCCCCGGACCGGTGGCCAGGACCCGGGCAGTGTGAGTGCCACTGAAAATCACTCGCGTGCTGCCTTTGGCAGGTGTGCCATAGGTTGCCTACCTCTGCTCTAACCTTTCCTCAAGGGTTGGGACTCCCGTTGGAGAGAAGATCCTATCCATTTGTTGGATCAGAAACAAGGCTGAGTCAACAAACACTGCCTTTTCATATCAGAAGCCCTTTCTTTGTTGGTCTTTGGAAAACCCAGTTTGAAGCAGAATATACAAGCCTCCCCAGGTGGGGGTACCTGTCAGGAGGCATTTACAACTAATTGATTCACCTTAATGACCACCCACTGTTTTGGGCTCCTGGAGTAGCTGCGATAATCATCCCCTATAGAGTTGCACACAATCCCTGGCCCACTGTGGTACATAAACTTAAATACAACATGGTCCCCAAAGATACTGCATGGGATTGCAGTATCTGTTGCACTTTCCCCCATCTCCTCTGAATACGTGCTAGTTCAGGGAGTAAGGCTCCCTCTCTCCCATGTGCAGAGATGGTTTGGTAGATGGAGTGGCATCCAAGGGGGATCTTGGTAGCTGCAGTTATAATGGAGGGGAAAGTAGTAGTAGGAGAGATGTAGAATAAATATAAAATTAGAGAATTAAGGTTAGCTTAAATTTGGTTAGAGAAATACGTGTTGTAAAGAAAAGCACTAACTAGCAAGTAAAAGAAAGGCCATGACAGTAATGAGTTGTAAGATCAGAAGGAATGAAGTAGGAAGGATGTCTGGTTCAAATAACAATAAAAGAAGGGGAAGTTTCTAAAAAGAAGGCCTTTGACCAATAGGGATGACTGCAGATGGGTTTAAATAAGACATAGAGAATGTCTTCAAAAGAGCCCACATGGACCTGCCCACCCATAGTGTTATCTAAAAAAATCAGGGCCTATGTGAACCCAGATGCAGAGGAAAAACTGTTGGTCAGAAAGAAGGAGGGAAAGATATAGGGAGGAAAGGCCTTGGGGAGAAAGAAGGTTGTAAATCTTATCTGGATTAAGACTGGAAATAAGAGTGAACTCTCTCAAATTGGTTTTTAGCTGAAGTCAGTAATTGACAAAGTAATTGACATCTCTTGTTTGTTAAAGGGTATAAAACAGTAAACTCTTAAAGGGTTCATTGCTAATACATGCTGGACCACATTCGAGCCAACCAATATAGGTCTAAGTACTCCTAGGTTTTACCTGTTTGTGAGTATCTTGATCAAATGCTTATCAATGTTTTGTTACTGTTTCAACGTACAAAATTGGTTATTTAGGTTTTTCAGGAATGTTTAGAGCAATTGTATAATTACCATTCAGCCTTTGGATTTAGAAAAGGAATTTATGGTTAAATTAGTGTTGTGATAATATCCTACATAAATACTAATTCCAACAGGAGAAGACCACTCTAATAACAGTTCTCTGTGTTTGTAAAAAAAGAGCTGGATTTGCAGAAGGAGTGGAGAGTGTGGGAGTATTCTACATAAGCTTTTTTTCACCATCCCAGAGTATCTGGAAGTTTATAGCAAAACAATCAGCAGGGAAAGAGTTAACCATTAACTGTGTTGACATTTAAATAGACATCATTAGATAGTTAACAGTCAGTGAAAAGAATCTTACAGATCTTCTCTTTTTCAGGGCCAAATGCTTCTTGCCACTGCATTTGAGTGAGATTACAACCTGGATGAGAGTGAGCTGGTTGATACTCAAGGCTGAGGAGATTAGAGTGGGCTGGAGGAAGCCATAGGAGGGCATGGCTGAGATTACATCTCCTGATTGAGGGAGTACTGCAATCTTTTTTTTTTTTTTTTTAATCAAAGTTCATAAATTGGGAACTGCATTGAAATTAGTGTAACCTGGGTGGCTATTTTACATCTGCATGTGGTCAGGAGGTGCCATTTTTCCTGAAATCTAGGCCTTTTTCACTTTAAGAACAGATTAGAACCACTCATTTTAACCTACTGAAGCTAGTACACAATGCTGCAACCCACTTTTTAATTGGAGCATCTCACTGTGAACATCCTATGACAGTCCTCCGTGTCTGGACTGGCTGTTCATTGGCTTGTAGCTGGAGTTTAGGTAGGAAAGTGAATTCCAAAATCAAGGGAGTCCTGCCAGCTTTTCCCTTCCTTCATACACTGCAGGAGTTATTGCAACTACAAGCAGTACAACACAAAAGAGGGGTGACTTCTCAAGTAGGTGGGTGCGGGGGGTTCCTGATGCAGGTGTGTGTGTGACCAGGGGGGGTTCCAGGTGTGCGAGTGGGGGGAGGGATCTCTGTACGGGGAGCTACTCCCCCTGTACACCCAACCTCCATGCATCTGGACCCCACCACACCCCACCCCCACACTGAGCCTCATCCCCTGCACCCAGACTTTCCCGCATCAAAGCTCCCCCTCCTCCACAGTGCAGAGCTTCCTGCAGCCAGGGGAAGTTTCTGGGAGTTGATTTGGCCCAGCCCCAGCTGCACTGTGCATGGAAGTGAAGGGGGAGAGGGAACTCCGTCTCCATTCTCCTCCTCCTCTCCCCACCCCTCAGCTGGGACTAACGTCCCTGGGCAGCCGGGACATCCCCAGACTCCCTCCCCTCAGTGATTTACCTCTCCCCTGACTGCCTGAACAGACAGAGCTGCTGGAGAGGGATGAGTAAGCACTGGTGCAGCTTCTCTTTCCTTCCCCACAGAAACCATTTTCTGCAAGGGGGCAAAAAGAATCTGCGGGGTGAGGGTGGTGGCAGTTTTCTGCCATGCCGCAGTGGCGCATAATTCCCCCAGGAGTAATCTTCAGGGCTTACTACAAAGCCCATCTTTTGGGGATTTCTTTTGGAAATGTGAGGAGTGTGAAGATTTGGTTTTGGTTAGGATTTTCAAAGAATGTCTGCTTTATCAAAACAAAATATCAGCTGATCCCATCCACCATAAAGTGAAAATCCAAGAGTTCTTAACTCCAAGTTCTGTGCCTTAACTATCAGGCTATCATTTGATTAGTATCCTAGGCTTTTATTTTTGAAGGCCTCCTTCCTTTCAGGGCTCATACAGTAGCTTACTGAGCGGAATATATTATCTTTACTACCACATATACAATCTATAAAATCCGCAGTCTTTTTTCCAGATACAAAAGGACGTCTATTGACTTTCAAATAGTACATACTAAATATAATAAGAGAGTATTGACTCAGATATAAGAAGTTAGTTTTCTATGAGCTGTGAACACTTTTGGAGTTTATACTGTTAGCAGAACTACAAAAGGAACTACAGCCTTGTGGCTTGATATTTATTATTCAGTTTATTACCAGTCCTAAAACTGTTACAATAAACCCTGATTTTGTAATTAACAAAAAAAGTACATATATGCTATTTTGGTAAGTTTTCTGATTTGTCTTTTAACTGTCTACACAAGTGAGTTGAAAGAGATATGGTTTATTCTATGAATCCTAACTAAATGGCTCTCTTAGAATACTGCTAAATCCTAGTTCTGATCTCACCAAACCTTGTGCATTACCCCGCTAACCTACTGAATAATAAGCACAAAAGATACGTCCTATAAGGTTACACTTGCTCTATAGAAGCAATGCATTGTCTCATTTATTCCCAAATGTATGTAAGTCAGTATGGTACAGAGGTTTCTTAAAATCTCCAGAGTAGCTCTATAGAGAGTAGGTATTTTACATAAGTTTAAATTCACATTTAACAAACATATAAAGCATCTTTTAAAAAATGATGTTCGCAAAGCAGCAGGGTTAAACCACTCCTATTGCCTTGCCCTACTATTAACAGCTGTCTATTTGCAGCTCTGAGATCACTGCATTTTCCTAGGTAGAAGACAACTGCAAAGAGGTATGGTTTGTTGATTTTTATTTTTATTTTTAAATACAATGACTGATTTATTACATTTCAGAACACTTAGAGATTTTAGCATTAAATATGGGTCAACAATTACTAAACACATCAACAAAGTGACACTCATTAAAATAAATCACACAAAATAGCACTTGTATTATAACATGTTGTGACACTACCACTGCTTTCATAAATAAAGAATGAGAATTAAACTTTCATAGCTAAATATTTCACTAGACTAGATTGCAAATGTTGACAGAGTCAATTCATCATTCCAGAAATCAGACAAGGCTCAGTCTTCTGTAGTCAGGAAGCTCATTATTTCATTACAAATTACATTAAACCTAGGCCTCCACTGATCTTTTTATTAAAAATAATCACCAAGAAGATGAATGGTAATAGTCAGCCTCTTCCACTAAAATTTTGGACCTTCATTTAAGTCAAGGGTTGAAAAGCAAAAAGTAGTCAAGGCAATAAAGTTGTATAGGACTGAATGGATGAAGAGAGGGAGCTGGATGGCTAAAAGGAAGATTTTATGACTAGTTCACTATTCCATAGGTGCTCCAAGTACCCAATAGACCTGGCTGAGAATTTTCTGACACAACGTTTTTGTAACTCCATTAAGGCAGACCTCTGCGCTCACAAAGAGTCCCAACAACTTCAACAGGCCTCCATGTAGACACACAGTTCCATCCATATGGTTCTCCATGAAAGATCTGTAGGAACCAAAAATTACCTATGCGAAGTGAGTTACTGAACTAAATCCAATTTTTAGGAGTCGGTATCTGTCTGTACAAAATATATAGTACAAAATGGATTAGATGATTGACGATGTTTAGTACTGAAGGGACAAGTATGAAATCTGTCTGAAGACTGAGTTAATCTCTCACTCTGTGAGGTGGTCCCTCCAGGAGGAGGTTGATGCACATTACCAAAGTAGCATGCATTCTCAACAGTGGGATAAATACCATACTTTAAATTCCATCTGGCATCTTTCACTGCCACTCCATTCACTTCTACTTGTATTATAAAAGTTTAAAGTTTTATCTATTTGAGTGAGTTTAAGATACTAAACAAATATTTTTAACAATACATGAGATATTATGCTTACAATGTCATCAAACATTGGGCCTATATTAACCAGATAGTTTTTTATTATTTTATTTTGCATTCAAGAACACTAACATTCACTTTGTTTTATAAGTCTTTCCCCTTCCAAAATGGCTGTTCAGTATTTGACATTTAGTTGCAAATATATTAAATATCTGTGATGTGTTTTGATGAGAAATGTAAAATTCAAACAACTCACCAATAGGTCTGAGTGCTACAAACTAAACCTTTCCTAACAAGTTAAAACTTGTTATGGAGAACTATATTTGTTCCCAAACTAACTTAGAGTAATGATCTACTGAGGAATTACAATGAAGAAAATCATGTTCTTTAAAACTATCACTATGAAATACAGAAATAGGATAACGTGAGTATGAAGTACAGCCCCAGAAGCTATATTAACACTTAAATTTGAAACATAGTGTTCTGTGCTTTCTGTCTGAATTTTGAACGAGATGGTTGTATGCTGTTGCCCCGAGTTTTAAAACAGATTAAAATAGATAAGCACTTTCCCAGAAAGTTTAATAGACACGGTTGGCCAAATTCAGAGATGATGTAATTTACACTCTGGTAAGTGAGTATAGTAGCGTCTAAGATAGTGTAATTTCCTAATGGAGGGATGGAAGGAGGTGCAAGTTAGAGTAGGCGGGGGCTATTTTAAATCTTTAATTTAGATAATCTTATATGCCATTATTAGCTGTTATACACAACCCTACCTGCTCCATTTGTCTGTAGATTACATCTGCTTGGACTCCCTTATACCCAATTACAGACCTAGACATTTAAAATTCCATCAGTTCTGCATGATGGGATTGTCTTTTTTAAAGGAATTCAGTGTTATTCAATGAGATTTTCTGAGTTGCAGAGTGAATCTCATATAGAAAAGGGTGAATTATAAAGAGCTAGAACGGGTTCCAAATGAGATCCTCAGACTTTCTAGTACACAGAGACCCACAGGCAAGGAAATGTAAGGACACGTCTCTCTGAGAGAAAGATCTCGCCACATGTGACTTATCTGCATGTCTCTGTTCATCATCCAAATGAAACTTAAAGATCCCCATAGCATTTTTTTTAAAGGGACAGGATGATCATTTCTGTTCCCTAGTAAACAATTTTATTCTCAGTAGAACCGGTTCTGATGTCCAAAATTATGTGTGAGCTGTTAGTAAGGGCCCCAAAGGTTCCAAATGTGCCTACAGACACTATAGTGACTACTCCTCCACTCGCTACACTGTCTTCCCATAGAATACTGAGTCAAGTTTAAGGTCTCAGTCCTTATCTTCAAAGGTGCTCAATGGTTTGGGTTCATCATAGCTAAACGATCACCTAAAGCTCTGAGATGAAGACCAGGTTGATGACTGTGGTTGACCACTCTGCTCCTCAAACAAAATAGAACTTTCTACCACAAGGTAAATCCCATCAGTGCAGGAGATGGAGCTTTCTTGAGGGCCAGACCAAGACTGTGGAACAACATCCCGCAGAAACTAAGGACCATCACAAATCTTATCACCTTCCACTCCAAGTCCAACGTGTGCTTCTTTGACTTGCCTTCTCTAACATAACAAATAGTGGTGCGGAGCAGACGTAACTTCTCAATTCAATGGCTGATACTATACTAAACTGCTGACGGGGCACTAACCACCCACAGCAGCACCCTCCGTGTTGGCACTGCAACCCTAATTCCAGGTTTATGTAGAAGGTTGATCTCAGGGGTGGGATGGCTGGAAAGCAGAAGGGTGGCCGTGCCAAACCTGAGTGGTGCTGGGACCCCACGCGCTGGGTCACCACGCCCAAAGTGGAGAGCTGGGCCCAGCCCTCCAAGACAGAAGCCACTGCTGCTGACTGAGTGTAGGGTGGGCTTGGTCTTCAATACTGGCCCCTCAGAGTCCTTCCCACCACACTGAGTTGGGAGAAGAGTTTGTTTATCTGGTTTTACACCCTTGATTTCATGATTTCTGTGGCTGCCTGTCAGGGGGGTTTTGTGTCCAAGGCCCACAATAACTCCTAGTGGAGATACTCTGGTCTATGTCGCCCCGTGGCCAGAGTCCATGGCCTCCTTGCCTAGCGGCTGGAGTCAGTGGTAATGTCACCTAACGGTGACAGTCCATGGCCTTCTTGTCTAGCGGCTAGAATGAGTGGTAATATCACCCAACAGTGAGAGTCTGTGGCCCAAAAGCGAGAGTCTGCTCCGTTGGGTTCAAACCGAGGGGCCTTCAAATTAATGGTTCAGCTACATGGCCTAGGGGCTGGCAGCCTTACACCTGTTCCTTGGGTCATTTCCTACCCCTGCTTCTGTTCCTCTGTTTTGCCACAGGTCTGTCCTTGGGTCCTCCTTGGAGTCCTCTTAGGTCGCTTTCCGGAGCCTCTTCCCCTCTCTGCAGTGATTTGTCATCCTCGGCCCACGCAGCTGGAAGGCCTGCGGCAGCTTGACTGTGAGATCCACTCCTGGCCTCTTGGAGCCTCTGCGGCTTCTCTACAGGAGGCTACAGCATCCAGTTGCTCTCCTGCTCAGTCAGCCCGGACTGAGCTGAGTTGCTCCCTCTTGAACTCTCCCTCCATCATGAGCATGCCCAGCAGGAGTGAGGGGGTGTGGCTTCCTGGGTCCAGAACAACTCCTTAACACTTGCGTCACCAGTGTGGGGTTTGTATACCCCGTCACAGTGCAATTAAGCCCATGAACCCATGCTAAATCTGCCCTGTACCATGTACATTTAAAACAAACCCCAAATAAAACACAACACTAACATGCACAATTCTCCCCTCAGGGATACGACGACAGACAGAATGAACTACATGTAGCAGACATTAGTCACATCACTTACTACACTACTGGAAGGTTCTTAGATACTACAGTGACAAGTGCAGCATAAGAACTGATATAGAATAAAACACAGATTTGCAGTGATCTATCTGGACTATGAAAGATACTTTATATACACCAAATTCTATTCTTGTGCCTAAAAAAAATGTTACTGTAAAGCGTACCTCCAATACAATCTTTTTAGACCACAACAGTAATGCATTGCACTTAGCAATAACACTAACATAGTACAGTGCAAAAATCCTGGGAAAGTTTCTTCTGTATGTATCTACCTGAACAGCCCTTAATGTGCAAACACTATTCAATAACAAGATCTGCAGGAAAACAGCAACTATATTTTATCTGCTTAACTTGCTTTAAATAACAGATAATCACAGTAAAACTAAGCGAAGAAAGAAATTAGTTCAATAGAGGAACTAGATGACTGTTCTCGGAAAGTGGTCAGGAGACAACATGGGGGTTCCCAGTTTGAAATGTTTTAACAACCAAACATCTGGAGACCTTTAGTGAAATCAGAGGGGGAGATGGCCCATAAGAGGATCTCTCTCTCTCTTACAAGAGGTCTGTACAATGAAAAAATTAGAGAAACCCTGAACCAGATAATCTCTGATGACATATAATGGGGAAAAATAAAACTCCTTTTTCATAATGTTGCATACTCTATGGTTATTCTCATGGTTAGAGCAAAAATCCAAACTTGTTATTGGCAGCAGGGGATGTCTGTAAGGATGTCTCCTTGAAATAAAACTGAAATGTATCCAGTGTAGTTATTTGCCTATAAGTTTTTCATACCACAGAGAAAGGCCCACAACAACTCCTAATTTATTTGAAAGTTATGTATCTGTTATCTATGCCTAACCTATGAATTGCAATCATACTTCTTACTAGCTTTAGTTTAAACTATTTAATCCCTTTTGCTTTGGGTCCTGTTACTTTTTAGTTATCTTTCTCTCTTCTTTCGCCATTTAGGATAAAATTTGAAAATATTGAACCATTTGCAGTTTTGCTTACTGATAGTACATACAGTTTATAAACTAAGATGTCTGCAGTTTCTGAAAGATACTTCGATCCTTTTTTTCAGACCTTCAACTTAAAAAACCTGTTTGCTATTTCAAATTTCCTTTCTTGTGGATGAGAAGTATCAAAAGTTTATTTTTCATAAATATTGTTATTGTCTGCTGTCTAATCACTTAATCACCTTTATCCTTTATCAGAGTCTTGAACTTTATTCCCCCACACACACTTTTTATGTCCTCTGTTAGCATGTAAGACTATCTAATACCCCTGAACTTGTGATCTTTGAGCTTTTATTTTGTTCTCTTTACTTTGAAGGGGAGTATGAAAGAGACAGATCGGAGTCACATACCTGTATTTGGCACTACTTGATTGGATAATTATAATTTACTAGGCGATATGTAGGATGGAATATAACTGTATTTTGTAAAAATGTACAGTCAGCAACTGTTTCTCTGACACCTGATTATACGTTATTCACAGTTATTCAACTGCATAGGTGTGGAACAAATCTGTGAGCAAACTAACACACTCAAGAAATCACCCAACAATATAATCTGTATTGATTATTACTTTGGGTAGTATAGAGGCTCTTCTAAGGTATTAAAAGTGTCTCTCTCCTGGTCCAGACTAGCTGAAACATGGCAAACAGCTGGTCCACTCTATCTGCTGCAAAAGATGTGTTGAAGTTGCATTATTAGACACATGCAATTGATACTGCCACTCAGTTGCATCAATAAGTAAATGATAATACGATAATGATAACAATGGTCAAATTAGTAGCTGTCACACTCACTTATCTGTCATATGCTTTGGAAATAGATGATCAAATAAATGTCTGTTTATTAATACAACTGATGTGCATGGCCATTGGTTGACAAAAGAGAAAAAAAGATATAACACTAGTAACACTGTTTTGCATATACTATCTAGTTTCTCACATAACATCTGCAATATTGCTGTATAGCTGTGGCACAAAACACATGACATATTGGTGAAGTAAGTACTGTTCTAGTGTTGTGTATATTAAAATGTATACTATATGCCTTCATATAGCATCTTTATGGATTTTTCCACAGTTACACTGTTATGGGTCTGGAAACGCTCTCCTGACTCTCAGTCCTTTGCTCTGTCCAACCATCCTTTCCTCTTTTTACTCCTCCTCTATAATGTATCCTAGGGCTCATGATCTTTGGATTTGTGATTTTCAATGTCCCTCAAATACATTTTGGATAAACATGTTTACAATCATCCAATATATCAACAGCAAAAGGACTTGAGGAAGATAAAATGGAGAGTATGACACCTCATACCAATAATCTGGGCAGACAATGAAAGATGGAAGATATTGAAATTGAGCGGAAGGAGCAGGAAGCCAGAGTTTCAAAGACTGAAAAAATCTGCACTACAGTGAAGAGGCATCAGGAAGTCACTGAAGATCATTCACATCCTTGATCTCTTCATACACTAAGGAGTGGATAAGCCCATGATTGTTAGTTTACATATTTTTATGGTTAGAAAAGAAATATGTACATATATTTATTCCTCAAGTGATAATTGCTACATTAGTGTAAGGCATACGGTTCAGCATTATTATTTTAATGATAAGAGTAATGTGATTTTAATAAAAGTTCAGTCTACACAAAGAGTTAATATTAATGACATATAATAGCGCAAAAATTTAAAAAGAAATTCAAAACACTATAACTGAATTGAATCCGTTGGATTACAGAGGATAAAAGTTTGTAAAGTGTGAATGTCTGTGTGAGGGAGGGAGAGAGTGAACTGAACTGATTAAGTTTTAGGTTAATGTCAAAAATGTATGGAGATGGTGGTGCTTAGGGACAGCTGAGCCTTCCATTTTAGAATACCTGTGAAACCAAGTCCAAATTTCTCCATTAGTGTGATGTTTCTAATACAACCAGACATATCCAATATGGAGGTGAGAGTTGCAAGATTCTTACAGGCAATCTGATTTCTAATTACTATAATGAAATAATGTGCATAGATACTCATTAAAGGAGCAGAGAGGGAATTCCTAGCAGAAATCTTTAGGGTAAAGGATAGCTGTACGCCAGTTATTTCCAAGGTACATTATTGAATTGCTGACCAAAATGATTAAACCTTCAGGTAGAGCCATCACAAATGAGCCAATGATCTACGCTGACACCAGCCCTCTCTCCAATGCAGTCAAATGCAATGGATTTTTCTTGTGATATAAAGTGACCAAGCAGCAATACGTTTATGATATAAAACTCCTGGTTGTACCATGTACAAGAATACTGGCTTCTGCATTTGCGTGAAAAGTGGCAATTTTGTTTTTCATCTCAGTTTTGCAAATATTGAAAATGAGGACCAGCTTTACAAGTTATTTTTACACTTTCTTCCATGTTCTGAAAGATTTTCCCTTTATTTTGACCAAAAAAAAAATTCATTACGCTACATTCAGAAAGATCAGCAATGAGATTTTTCAAGATGAGACCTTCTGACATAAGAGCATTTAAGGGGTGTGAATGGGAAAAGACATTGGGAAATTCTGCTTTCATTTTTATCTTTCACCCAAGCTTCCATGCTGAACAAGACAGCGGGTGTAACCCTAATAATTCCAGTGTCTAACAGATGCTCAATCCTGGCAATTTGTAGGTTATATTAGGTGCTCTTAATAGGCCATTTTCCATTAATATCGAGTGTATATGAAACATGAAGCAGTCTAACATTCTTGAATGCTTTTCTCCTAAGCATAGCAACCCAAAATTAAGAAGGTAGGGCAAGTATTCCCACTTTTCTGAAGCTACAAGTGGCATTCCATCCTATCTAGGTCTCTTATTCTGCCTTACAAAACTTACTAATCACTCTGCAGAAACATAAAAAAAAGGACTATAACATGGAGGTATGCTATACACAAAAAGTGTATAAAGAAAAGCTATCATGTTGGCCATATTAATAAAGCCCAGCCAAATGACAGAAATGTCCACCCAGACAGACAGATTTATTGATACTTTGGACAAGATATCCTTTACAGTCTATAGTTGGGAAGGGTTAGGAGTTATCAGAAGATCAAGGTATTTAACACTTACCCCTGAGCCCACAGGCCTCATAAGGTTGAACAGAAGTGACTACTCAACCCAGTCAAAGTCTTTTCTGGATTCAGAAATACAATTAAGGTGTGATCAGCCTTCAATTGAACCTACTGGGGAATATTTACCAGTCAGCACAACATTGTCAAGACTGCACTGGTCACTGATAAATTCCATCTGATAAAATTTAAATAATTAGGAAATTAGCTTGAGCAATTTAGACAATCTTGACCTCTGCTTTGAGGAGTGCAACAGGATTGTAATTAGCATAAGACTCTAGTGAGTAATTGTCACCTGGTACCTACTATCTGTGAGAAGCCCCAAGAGGAGAATCTCCTTAAAACTCTACTGAGGCTAGGAGTTAAGTGATTTGCCATTGATTAATAAAATGCCACTACAAAGCCATAAGGTCCTGAGTGGTCCTCATTGGCCAAGTCTGAGATCGTACTCTCTCTCTCTTTAGGAAAAGTGGCAGCACTGAGGCTTTCTACCTTTGCATAATAGAACTTGGGAAGCATAATGCTAGAAATGGTGAGGTGTGTCTGCTTTCCCCTTCATAGTAATGCAGAGATTATAGAAAGTAGGCAGCTCATATCAAATTTGGATCTTTAACCTACTGTATTTAAAGTTTAATTTTTGTTTGCACAGTTTCCAAGCCAACACTTTGTCAGATTTATTGGATTTATCAAAAATACAAATATTTATGATCCTATGAACATGTTCAATTTGGTTGGTTTCTTATATATTGATTACAGCTCTGATTTTAATTATCTTCAGTAAGGCAGATTCAGAAAGATACTTCTTAGTGATTTTTTTTCTGTTTTGACTCTATATTTCTTAGGATGAAGGAAGGTCAGCTAGTCAGCTCACAGGAACTTTCTTATATCCCTCAATAATTATAATTAATATTCCCTGGAGAACTTCTTTTGCGGCACGGCATCCCAGAAACCTACATCAGGAGTGTCAGTGTTGGTAGTATAATTCCTTTACAGCATTCTCAAGCCCATTATCTTCTACTTTTTTGGTTTGCAGGTAAACAGTAAGAAATCCAGATATAAAAGAATCAAGGCAACAAAAATAACTATTGTCACAATATCACAACTGAGGACCGTACCAGACAAGAAGGAATCCACAAACAAAACAGGCAGGAGTAAGAGATGTCTCTTTTGTAGTCAAAGAGATCAGAGATCTCTGACTGGACATAGGAAATATTGCAGAAAGTGATTTGTTACTTCCTCAAAGGAAAAAAAAATTCTTTATCTACAATACAGGACACATTCACTCATTTATTAACAGAAAATAATAAATTATGACATCCAAAGAGTGAACTAGTTAGGACAAAATTAATTTATGCCTATTGTTCACCATGAAGGTTGCAAAAGGCTGACCCTAAACAAAAACAGTACTTTCTAATGGGAAGAGGTGACTCACAGAAAAGGTCTGTCACCAGGATGCAGAAATAACCATCTATAATGGCATAAAACAAAAAATCTTCATGACTTGATGAGACCTGCAATGTAAGTCAGGACTCATTACTTCAATGAGCTCTGGAAAGGCTCCAGGACCAGAAGAAGTGCCTCTAATTCCTCTGTGTCTTTAAAGAATTAATATTTACCATTATGGAAAAAAATCAGTTGACCAGGTCAGCTGAATAGCACACATGATCAGGGAGGATCGATATTTGACCATCATTTCTATGCTGGAATACATACAAAAAAGTATTTTATGAACATCATTTTTTTTTTTAACTTTCTGAGATACTGGCAGGATTCTTTTATCTGCAAATCTCAGAAATGTTAGTATGATTGCTCATGGTTTTTTGCCTGACTTACCCATAGGTTTTGGCCTAAAGGGCTGATGAGTTCATTGCTGTTAACAAGCTGACCGCAGAAGGTAGTTTGTAAAGGGTACTATATCTGATCTTTCTAAATCCTCTGGGATCCCAACAATACATCAGTTGGAACAGCAGCTCTGGTTTTCTAGATCTTCCATTTTGGATTTCAGTTACAAAAGGATCTCTCAAAACTGGGTGACTGGGCAACAAAATGGCAGATGAAATTCAATGTTGATAAATGCAAAGTAATGCACATAGGAAAACATAATCCCAACTATACATATAAAATGATGGGGTCTAAATTAGCTGTTACCACTCAAGAAAGATCTTGGAGTCATTGTGGATAGTTCTCTGAAAACATCCACTCAATGTGCAGCAGCAGTCAAAAAAGCGAACAGAATGTTGGGAATCATTAAGAAAGGGATAGATAATAAGACAGAAAATATCATATTGCCTCTATATAAATTCATGGTACACCCACATCTTGAATACTGCGTGCACATGTGGTCACCCCGTCTCAAAAAAGATAGATTGGAATTGGAAAATGTTCAGAAAAGGGCAACAAAAATGATTAGGGGGCATGGAATGGCTGCCATATGAGGAGAGATTAACAAGACTGGGACTTTTCAGCTTCAAAAAGAGACGACTAAGGAGGGATATGATAGAGGTCTATAAAATCATGACTGATGTGGAGAGAGTAAATAAAGAAGTGTTATTTACTCCTTCTGATAACACAAGAACTAGGGGCCACCAAATGAAATTAGGCGGCAGGTTTAAAACAAACAAAAGGAAGTATTTTTTCACACAACGTACATTCAACCTGTGGAACTCCTTGCCAGAGGGTGTTGTGAAGGCCAAGACTATAACAGGGTTCAAAAAAGATTTAGATAAATTCATGGAGAATAGGTCCATGACTGGCTACTAGCCAGGATGAGTAGGGATGATGTCCCTAGCCTCTGTTTGCCAGAAGCTGGGAATGGGTGATGGGATGGATCACTTGATGATTACCTATTCTGTTCATTCCCTCTGGGGCACCTGGCATTGGCCACTGTCGGAAGACAGGATACTGGGCTAAATGGACCTTTGGTCTGACCCAGTATGGCTGTTCTTATGTTATGTACAGTTTAACACAAAATTTGCTTGATTATATGAAGGTGTGTGTCAATGTCAAATTTACCTTATTCCAGTTCATAAGTCTGGTTTCAAGAGTCTTTACCTTCTTTTGGCAATGGCCATTCTTAGTGTCTCAGTGCTAATGTTGGCAGGTTTAATGGCTCCCATATCAGTTATCAATATTTCTTGTGAAACCCAAATCTCCTAAGTCTCACTTAATGAGAGAGTGGTCAGCTCTCTTTCCTATCTTTCACTCAACACGGTTGTTAGTGTGGTCTTGGCAGAGGAGGCCTCCATCTGGAGTTTTAGAAAAGGGAATCAGAGTTTAAATTTGGCTGTCTCTTTTAGGTCAGGACTCTTGGGCAGATTCTTATGTTCTTTTCTAGATATTTTTTTGCATAGCAGAGACTTGAGAAAATTCATGGGAAGCCATGGGCTGAGGCAGGAAGCAGTCAACTTGCTTGACACCAATTCCCTTGAGGGGTTTCTTGACAGCAGTAACACAGCTGTCTGGCTTTCTACTGACATACAGAAGAATTAACTGCAAATGCTTTAGAATGGGGTCCTACCGATTACCTCATTTATACTAAGAAAAGTTTCAGGGTCCCCACGTGAAAGGCAGTGGAGAAATCTGCAGATGTGAAGTACTTCACTTTATCAGATATCCATGCTGCGGCCTGTAAAATTAAAGATGTGAAATTCAAAGGCCCTGACCTGCTTTTGCTTTCTGATGTTAGCTCAAGTACTAAAAATAAAAGAAAGAAATCTGTCTAAAGTTAAACGAGGTTTTATAAACGTTGAGTTGAAAGAGCAGTATTAAATCCAGTTAAAGTTTGTGTGAGGTATGCAGAAAAAACAATACCTACTTTGGGACAAAGAATTACCAAACACATTTCTGAAAGAGATACAAAAGGAATAACATCAGACGGTGGTCTCAGAGAAGAGCAGTTTGAAAAATGAAATAACTGAAATAACTGTATGTTATTGTTAGGGTAAAATACCTAACAATAAAAAGTCACAAAACTGAAGTACATTAATAGGATGGAATTATTAAACTTATTGAGCAAATTTCAAGTAGCAACCTCTCCATATATGTAATAATAGTAATTATTTTCTTTTCCCCACAATCGAATGGATGATATGGGTAACTAAATCCTCAATTCTGTTAAGGGACTGACATTAGTAGGACACTGCAGGAGAATAAGGGCTCACACATTTTCTCTTTTCCAGGATCAGGTCTTTAGAATGAAATGTCAGTCAACTGTGGTGTTTTGTAACCTTGTTTGTTTAACTACACTTGAATGAGAATGATGGCCCTGCACTAAAAGCAGGGGGGCCGTTGTCCAGGCTTGCCGGAGGAAGACAGTAGTGCTTTATGCAGGGGCATGGGAAACAAGGTCAGAAACTGCTGCAAAAGAGGTGGCGTTGGTCAGCTTTCCAGCACTGACACCCTCTTGGAATGTAAGGGCGAAAGGCTTTAAAGATGCAAGCTCTGGCATTGGAAACCCCTTTCTCCACACAGTAGGCAAGGCAGGAACGGAGGGTGGGGGCAGGGGAGAGGAGGGGGAGGCAGCCAAGCTAATTGCTGGCGCCTCCTTATGGCAGATGTCCAGGGCAGGTACTCCATAGGGAAGGCATCCAGTGACCAGATAAATGGCCTGGTAAAGGACTTAAAAAGGAGGTGCTGGTTAAAGGAATGGAACGGCGTGGGGTTTCGGGCTCCTATGGTTGGAATGGCAGGGAGCCAACCCCCCTTTCTTATAGCCCACCTTATTCCTCCTACGGGGGTGGTAAGGTCCCAGCAATGGATTTGCTGGAGGGACATGAATGGAAAAAGAGGGGAAGCTAGGGGGAGCCCCCCCGGTAATAACAAAATAAAATAAATAGGGTTTACCTGCACTGTACACTTTTGTCTGCCGGGAAGTCCCGGACATCTAAAGTAAAGTTGCAGCCTGATTAAATCCATATCAGGTGTCTCCTGCCCTTCTTTCGGTATAGCTGGACAACAAATCTCCTACTACAAGTATGAGGTCCAAAGCAGATGATTGTATAATTTGGCAAGTTCTTTTCAAGGCACTGGTCATAGTCTTCTCCTTCACAGAGGACCGTAGATTTGTAGGACTGGAAAGGACCTCGAGAGATCATCTAGTCCAGTCCCCTGCACTCATGGCAGGACTAAGTATTATCTAGACCATCCCTGACAGGTGTTTGTCTAACCTGCTCTTAAAAATCTCCAATGATGGAGATTCCACAACCTCCTTACACAATGTATTCCAGTGCTTAACCACTCTGATAGTTAGGAAGTTTTTCCTAATTTCCAATCTAAACCTCCCTTGCTGCAATTTAAGCCCGCTGCTTCTTGTTCTAGCCTCAGAGGTTAAGAAGAACAATTCTTCTCCCTCTTCCTTGTAACAACCTTTATGTATTTGAAAACTGTCATTATGTCCCTTCTCAGTCTTCTCTTTTCCAGACTAAACAAACCCAATTTTTTCAATCTTCCTTCATGGTCATGTTTTCTAGATCTTTAATCATTTTTGTTGCTCTTTTCTAAACTTTCTCCAATTTGTCCACATTTTTCCTGAAATGTGATGCCCAGAACTGGACACAATACTCCAGTTGAGGCATAATCAGCACAGAGTAGAGTAGAAGAATTACTTTGCATGTCTTGCTTACAACTCTTTGTGTTCAGTTTCCAGTTTAGGTTTACAGTTATCTATTTTTCTCTGCCCAAAGCAGGCAGAAGTCCACAAAACACTGGAAATGACTGACTCACAGGGATAAAGGTATGAAACAAAGATGCCTAAGTGTGTTTCTGACATTGGTGGAGAGTTCTGGTTTCTTTAAAATGTATTTCATGTAAATATATCCAACATATCCCAGGAAGATGTCTTCACAAGAACTTACGACTTACCGAGAATAAAAATGGAAATTTCTAGAAGATTAAACAATACATTTATGGGCTGTATTCTTGTAACTTAAATTGACACATGCTCCAGTACAGATAGAAGAACTGATCCGTGGGATGATAAGTGATGTAAGATGATGGATGCATTTTTTAAAAATAGACTTTAAACATCTCTAGTTTTCAACTACTATAAAATAAACCACTGCTCTTGATACTGTATTAAGAAGTTGCATTTTTATCTTGCGTTTGTGGTGACATGTATTCAAGCTTTGCTCTCATAGTTTGTTATCACTAGATATCCTCATTATAAACGTAGTCCTAGTGTAATCTCTCTCTCCTTCTCTCTCATCCAGGGCATGAGTTGAACATATCTGTTCACAGCAGAGGTCAGGGTCTTTTGGCTCCTATTACTTATTATATGTAAGTCACTGTGTGTGTGCAAGCGCAGACACAGACACACACACTTATCCATTTTAAACCGCCCTCTGTAAATTGCTCATAATTTTCTTAGTCCAATTCATTTGGACTGAAACCTTACCGGTTTCATTTCAACCCAAAAGAGGATTTTTTGTTTGGAAGTTTGAAACAAACAGTTTACTCATTTTAAGTTACTAGGGCATAAACAACCCACAACTCTCTATTTTATAGATTTATACAGAACCCATCACTGCAGTATCTAAGCACTTACAATAATCTATAGCACAATACATGTTCAAAATACTACACAGCCATTAACCAACTAACCTTTACAACATCCAATCAAGATAGGTGTTATCGCCTATGGGGAAACTGAGGTGTAGTTACAAAGTGTCTTACCTAAATGACACACAGCAAATTAATGGCATAGCCAGGGCTAGAGTTTGGGACTTTTTAACTCTGAATCCTGTTCCCATTCATCCAGACTCTATTGCCTCATATTCCAGTCAGAAATTTTGTTCCATAACTCAAAAATGACTTTGCCCGCAGGCTCCACATGGGAGAGTTACAGTGCAGCACTTTAGTGCAAACTGCTATTCACACTCCCATAGTCCAAACTGCAGGGCAGTGCAGATATGGCCCTACTTACCTAAATTTTCAACAGTGCTTAAGAGACTTAAGAGCCCAAATCCCATTTTCAAAAGTGACTCAGGGCCAGATTTTTACATGTAGGCAGCTAACTCCCATTATTTTAAATGTAGTTAGACACCTACAAACGTCTAAAAATGTAGCCCTTAGGCACTTATGAGCCCAAGTGCCTATGTCACTTTTGAAAATGGGACTTGCGCTCCTAAGTCACTAATGTGCTTTCAAAAACTTTACCCATAAGCTAAGAACTTCGAACTTACAGAAGCTTTTTCTGTAGATCTGACTGGAACTTAAAAAATACGCCAAGTCTGTAGAAAATTAGTTCAGTAGTTTTGAAATCATTAACATGTAAATATTACCAAGTTTATATGTCATTCACAATGTTCAACAGAAAGCAACTCAAACCACTGAGCATTAAGAAATTGCTTACACTACAGCTGCACTAAAGCACTGTTACAGTTTAAAGAGGATTCAGCAGTTTAATCAGGTTGGACATTTCCCTTTGAGGCTAGTACTGGAAATTGGAAATCCCTATATTTCAACCAAATCAGTTTTCATCCCAAATCAGTATAAAAATTGAAAATATCATAACTTATAGTGGAATGAAAAGCTTTAAAAATACTGATTTGGAAACATTTCTGTCATACAATCACCACCTCCAGGACACCCTCTGGTGGGCTCAGGATGGACCTGCAAGCAGCCCCTCCTTTGATTTCCCTCTTCCGGAATCCTAGTAACCAGAACTAGAATTCCCCAGCACAGCCCAAACAGTACATTCAGTCTGTTAAGTACCACAGTCCATCACCAAACCAAGTATAGCTTAGTGAAATTTGTTCAGTCAGTGAAATCTGTGTGCTCTGCAACTGAAATAGTTTAGAATTTTTCTTTTTTTCCTTAAAAATAAAACAAGAGACATTTATTTTAAACAAAACAAAAAAATAAAGAGTGATAATGCAATGAAAAGGTTGAGTTATCGATCCCTCAAAAGGCAGGAAGTTCCAAAAGTTAAGGATGCTCCAACAACCCTAATTTGGCCACCTGGCATATAAACAATATTTTACATTCCTGCTTTCCCTGTAAAACTATAAAACTCAGTTGATTGGTAGTTACAAGTATATGTGCAACTGTGATGGGTTGTCAATCCCACACTCACCCTGAAAGGATTAATGGAGGCCAGATGGGCCAATTAACCTAATAGGCTGAAGGTTGAGAGGAAAGCCCTCATTAGGGGAAGCTCACCAGTGTAGGAACAGGCAGGGCTTCCATAAATCCAGGAAGTTGAGAGGAAGAAGGGGACTTGCAGGCAGGTAGTTTGCAGTCATCCCCTGGGAGAAGGGAGGTGTATTGGGGGCTACAGAGAAGTAGCCCACTTTTGCTCCCTGGGAGGCAGAAGTAGAGAGGCCAGCAAACCCCAGAGAGGGGGGAGTGCTGGGGTAGGAAGCAGCACAAGGAGTAAGCAGCTAGGCTGGGGACTGAACAGATTTTGGCTGCGTGTTGTAGGGTCCCTGGGCTGGCACCCAAAGTAGAGGGCTGACCTGGGTTCCCCTACCTGCCACTGGGGAAGTGGCACTGGCAGGGCAGTGAACTGGAAGACTGCCTGGGAGTGACAGAGACTTTGAAGGACTATACCCTGGAAGGGGGGGGAATGCTGAGTGCCTGGCCAGAGGGCTAAGTCATGAAGAGGATACTGCGGTTCCTGGAGTGAGAGAGGGGCTGTAGACCAAAGAGAGTAACAGAGTGAGAACCATGGGAAGGGGCGTCGACCTGATGAGATAATCCCTAGAGGGACCAGCAGGAGGCGCCAGACTAGTGATGAGTGGAGCTCCCCATCACAGCAACATAGCCAAGTGAAAGTTGTGGGAGCAACTTCAACTTATGAATTAAATTTCTCAAGCGCATAGTTGCAAAGGCCTGCTTTGAACAGACAACAGTTCTTGCCATGAATATTTTTAATGATTCAAAACCTAAAAGTTTCAAAAAACTTTTAAAAGTGAAAATCAATTTCCTTTTGCAAAGAGGTTATTCTCTTTGTATTAAAGGGAAATTCACAGTAACTAGTTAACATTTTAAGCATTCTGCTTTCACTATTACAGATACCTCCAGTCTTCAAAAAGTATTATATGTAGTCATGCCCATCTAACATTTTCCATTTCATTCAAAAGGTTTTTATGGTTCAGTATTACATCAATGTACAAATTTGACAGTTTGCAATAGGATCTATTCATTGTATCACATCATTCTGACAGTAAGTACTATACAGCTGGTAATGCACATTTTTATATCACACTTATTAAAAATCTTACAATGGTAGTAACATAAATATGTACACTAAATTGTGTTTTGTACATGATTTTAATGAGTCTGTACATTTTAATTGGCGTTATAAATTGTAGTAGGTTGATCAATTATTGTATCATCTGTATTTTAACATTGTTTAAATTTAAACTGTGCTATTTAAAGCTATTTCAATTACAATGTTAAAACAATTT
Source organism: Terrapene triunguis (assembly GCF_002925995.2). NCBI lineage: Eukaryota > Metazoa > Chordata > Testudines > Emydidae > Terrapene > Terrapene triunguis. The sequence goes on from NW_020699373.1 coordinate 1,600,977, forward strand.
GGACATGTGATTAAACAAGCTCAAGTCTCCATCTCTTTGCCTACTTTCCTCTCTCTTTCTTCAAAAATGTGAGCATGTGAACCAGGCAATGTATAAGGTAAAGTATAATATAATGATTTTCCTTGATTGCCCCTCTAGCAATATTTTTGGAAATGCTGTGAGGTAATTAATACTTCTTTACATGACAACACTGTCAAGTCTTTCTTTAGTCTTTCAGAAATACAGTTGCAGTAGTTCCACAGTTCCATTTCAGTTTAACAAATGAATTCTATTGCAAAACTAGAACAAAGAAGACAAACAATATCTGCAAATGTATTTAATTTTATTTTTAGATTTTCTTATTAAAACAGAAGGATAGGTAAGAGAACACTTGCCCATTCTTTTAAAAGCTCAAACACGTTTTTCCCTTGATTCCTCTCTTCGTTTGGCTTACCACAGTGAAACCTCTCTATTTTCAGAATTGATGTACCTTTCAAAACTATAATCTTTGGCTTTCAAGCTCACTATTATTTGCCTTCAGGTGAAAATTTTAAAGTGTATAGGCTTCTAAACAAAATGCTACAGCATCAGCCAGATACTGAACGGCTTGTAGATCAGTCATCATCGCAGTGTAAATTTCCTTTCAAAATAATGTTCCTCACTCAGAGTACACTTGTGCTTATTCTCAGTTCACTTGTCAAATACAAATTTGAGGTCACTGAAAGCCCACGGGCAACTTCAACTATTGCAAAACTCATTTTCTACCTCTATTTTGTTGGGGAAATAGGATTTCAAATGTAAAAATAATAGGAAGCGCTACAGATAAAGAAACAAAGGCATATTATGTTCACGTTTCAGTACAGCATTGCAGCGACTGCCTGTTGGGACAAACTCAATCTATATTATCCAAGCATTTTAAAGCTTAGATAGTAACAAAGGTAGATAATGCATTTTGCTAATGAGTTCATCATGTACTATTCAGAGACGATTTTGGAGAAGATGTTTTAAATATATCGGCTTAGTAAAGGAGAGCTAATGATTACATTTTAACTGTTACTTTGATTTCAGATGAAATATTTAAACACAGTGAGCCTGATTCTCGTTTACATTAAGACACCACTCTGGCAGTGTAAACAGGCCTTAGTGTAAATGAGGATCAGGTCCAGTATTCCTGTTGGTTTACATTTATGGGCCAAATCCCAGGATATCCATGGGAATTGTGTGTGTGTGTGTGTGTGTATTTGAGAGGTCAGTTTGGCTTCATACCTCCAAGGATTTCTTCACTCTGCTATGGAATGTGACTGTATTTCTTTTTTCAGGCCAAAACAAAGTAATAACATTCTTTTGAAACTACAGAGTATATTTAAGTACTCTGAGTGAAATCCTGGCCCCATTAAAGTAAATGGGAGTTTTGCCATTGACTTCAATGGGGTCAGGAATTCACCATCTGTTTCTATCACATAGAGCTACGTAAAATTAAGCAGCCAAGGAAAATATCTTTTGTAATACAGTTGGCAGGAGTTTTCACCCGAGTTTCACTCTGTGATTTAGGTTTCAAATGGACCCAAACCCAAAGCTACACTGAGCCAAAACCTTCAAGTTTTACTTTTTGGGGCTGAAACCATGAGATCCCATTAAATTATGCTTGGGTTCCACAGGAAACCACAAATAGGCCCCGTTCTGCTATAGACTTCACCCCAGCTCACTAACCTGGTCAAAGGTGACACCATCTTCAAAGCTATAAATAAATCTGCCCCTCCTTCTTTTGTCAAACCCCATGTTCCCCCCATTCCCAGTCCCCTTTTCCAAAGCTCCCAACCTCGGTCTCCCTATCCGTCAAATTCTCCCATGTTCACTTTTGTGCCTTCTTCTGTGAAGCATTCTATGCATTATATGACATCCCTGAGCTCATCTGCAACGCTTTTACCTTGTCCACATTTTAGTCCCTCTTGAAGACCCACTTCTTCCATGCTACCTACAGTGAGACAAGGTCACTTGTATATAAATAGCATTTAAACTGCCTATTATGATTATTCCCCTTCCCATGACCTTTATCTACTTATTTGTCCTTTGATTGTGTGCTCCTCAGAGCAGGGACTATCCCTCTGAAGTACCTAAGTACCTTTTGGAAAGTACCTAAAATGTATATAGTAGGCACTACCACAAATGAGTAGTAGTAATAAGTTTTGGGATTAGTAATGAAATCTGTAACAAGGTGAGATTGTCACAGTTTCATTACAAGTCTCACACATTTTTAACCACTGCCTGCAACACCTGGGTACTGACCAGGCCTGATGCTGCCTATTTTATGATAGTGGGGAAGATCACAAACTATAACTTGACAGAGACACTTGGTAGTTGAAATGCCTGTCTTATGTTTTTTGGGCCAGAACATGCCTTGGCCCTACATGGGTATGAAAGGCAGAGAGAAGGCATAAACATCCTCATACCCTTACAAAAGGGCTAGCCACAATCTCAGCCTTCCATACACCTAAGTAAGAACAGAAACAGAAGGAAAACAGCAACAAGGCTTACAGAATCTCATCAACATGCCACTCTGCAATGCCCCAGAGGAATTCAGTTTTGACAGATCTTCAGAATAGACAGACTCAAAGCAATATTTTGTAAGATTTCAAATTGCAAACAAACGCCGCAAAGATATTGGAGATATATAGGTATCTTCTTTAATTTATGCTTTGGGGAAGCAAGCAGAGTATATCTTTAAATCCTTTGACTTCACTGAAAACAGTCACAAAGATGACTATGAAAGGGTTCTGGCTATGTTTGATGCATACTTTATACCCCAGAGAAATGTGGTTTATGAAAGAGTACGTTTTCACCAGAGAATTCAAAAAGCGGGGGGAAATGATGAATGTTTTATAAGAGCTATGCATACATTGGCTGAAAACTGTGATTTGGGGGATGCAAAACATGAATATATCAGAGATAGGTTGGTTATTGGCTTAACAGAGAAACTTTTCAGAGCAACTACAACTGAAGAGAGATTTAACCCTAGCCCTAGCTATACAGAGAGCAAAGCAGTCAGAATAAGTCAAATGACAGAACAAAAGGCAGGAGCAATTTGAAAAACCTGACACTAGCTTAGAAACACTAAATGGACCCTTGAGTGTTAAAAGTCATTATCATAAAACCCCTGAGGCAAGGAGAGAGAACTCCTAGGCTAAGAGGGACTAATTCCAGCTTACATGCACAAAATGTGAAAAAGTCATCTCCCAAAAGATGACAAAAGTCCAGCCAGAGGCACATGGTATAATAAATGCATGAAATATAGACATTTTGCAGTAGTTCTCTGCACCAAAGCAGTCAGGGAGTGGGCTCATATTACAACAATCAAGAGCCATTGTTTCTGGGATCTATCACTTGAGATGACAGAGCCTGCCTGGAGAGTGAAACTGATTATTTAAGGCAAGACTATTGACTTTAAAACTGACTCAGGCACTGAGGTCACAATCATCTCAGAAGGGACTTATAATCACCTTCAACCCCTCCCAGAGCTGAAGTCACCTGACATAGCTCTGACTAGCGCTGAAGGTATTCTGAATTGTATGGGCCAGTTTACCATAGAAACAACTTACAAAGACAAAAGCTTTGCATTCAGAGTGCATGAGATCAAAGGATCAAAGACAAACAACTTTCTAAGTCACTGCGTATCAACAGGAGTGGGCCTAGTGAGAAAGGTGAAAACTCAGAGGATTTGATGATACTGGACTTTTGAAAGGTGATCCAGTACATCTTAATTTAAGAGACAATGCCGAACCATATAGTGTATAAACACCTCTACTGGAGAGATAGGAAGATATTAGCTACAAATTTATGCATATTCAGAGGACATCATGACCTCGTCATCGTGGACTATTTTTCCAGGTACTTGAAAGACAAAACATGTTGCAGTGTCAAGAAACTGAAGGGCATTTTTTCCTCACTTCAGTATTCCAGGACAACTAGGACTGACAACAGACCACAATTCACTGCAGAAAAATGTAAGTAAGTAATTCTGAACAAAATATGGTTTTGATCATATTTGTAGCAACCCCAGTTACCCACAAGTGCATGGAGAGGCTGAGAGAGCTGTATAGACAGCCAAGAAAATCCAGTAGCAGGAAGATTCATTCCTTGCTCTTCTGATCAACACCAATAGCAGCTATTGGATGTAGTCCAGCACAACTCCTGATGGGCAGATAACTCAGAATTACTGTTTCAATCTTGGAAAAGAACTATCTCCAAAGTGGCCAGGCATGAAGAGAGAGAATAGCTAAATTAGATAAAAAGACTAAAATAGCTTTATGAACACTTTTACAACAGACATCACTCAAAGAACTGCCAGGTCTAGAACCTGGTGACTGTGTTTGTGTCAAATCGGATGGAGAAAAGGGATGGACAACTCCACTCGTCAAAGAAAAAAATGCAGTGCCCGGATCATACGCAATCAAGTCCGACAGTGGAGAGTTTAACAGAAACCATCAATATCTATAGTTTGTTCCTCAAAGATGTTAGATGCAGAACAAGATGACGATAACTCAAGGGTTCCAAACCGACCATTGCCAGTCATTGCAACATGCCAGATAATCAAATTGTTATGCATTCGGGTTGTGTAATTAGAAAACCAGTACGATTCAAAGACACTTAACAGATTGATATGTACTGAACTTCAAAGACAGCATGATAGTGTAAACATTTTAAATGGCAGTAATGGAGAACTTAAATGGGGAGATGTAATGGAATGCTAAACTGTTTTATACTAGGTGCCACTGTGTGTAAAATACCTTATTTCAACTTCCCCATACCAGCAGAGCATTAAGGATCTTATGATGAACACATGTGGTGTGTATAAGCAGGATCTGTGAGTAGTCCATATCTGGTACCAAAGTACCTGACAGGCACAAACTCAGCCTTCTATACACATGAGTGCAAGGCTAGGGTCACTGAAGGAATGATATTGGGGAGAATGGAGGTACAGTACAGTAACAGCGAGGCTGGCTACAGAGAGGAATAAAAGGTGTATCCTCTTTAAGGATGGAGCAGAAGCTGCACTATTGCATGCTAGGGAGTCCTGGGAGGCCTTTTGCCTTCATCATAGAATCACAGGACTGAAAGGGACCTCGAGAGGTCACCTAGTCCAGTTCCCTGCCAGGACTAAGTATTATCTAGACCATTCCCGACAGGTATTTGTCTAACCTGCTCTTAAAAATCTCCAATGATGGAGATTCCACTACCTCCCTAGGCAATTTATTCCAGTGCTTAACCACCCTGATAGGAAGTTTTTCCTAATGTCGAACCTAAACCTCCCTTGCTGCAATTTAAGACCACTGCTTCTTGTCCTATCCTCAGAGGTTAAGAACAATTCTTCTCCCTCCTCCTTGTAACAACCTTTTATGTACTTGAAAACTGTTGTCATGTCCCCTCTCAGTCTTCTCTTTTCCAGACGAAACAAACCCAATTTTTTCAATCATCCCTCATAGGTCATGTTTTCTAGACCTTTAATCATTTTGTTGCTCCTCTCTGGACTTTCTCCAATTTGTCCACATCTTTCCTGAAACGTGGCGCTCAGAACTGGACACAATACTCCAGTTGAGGCCTAATCACTGCAGAGTAGAAGAATTACTTCTTGTGTCTTGCTTACAACACTCCTGCTAATACATCCCAGAGTGATTTTCGCTTTTTTTGCAACAGTGTTACACTGTTGACTCATATATAGCTTGTGGTCCACTATGACCCCTTTTCTGCAGTACTCCTTCCTAGGCAGTCATTTCTCATTTTGTATGTGTGCAACTGATTGTTCCTTCCTAAGTGGAGTACTTTGCATTTGTCCTTATTGAATTTAATCCTATTTACTTCAGACAATGTCTCCAGTTTGTCCAGATCATTTTGAATTTTAATCCTATCCTCCAAAGCACTTCCAACCCCTCCCAGCTTGGTATCGTCCACAAACTTTATAAGTGTACTCTCAATGCCATAATCTAAATCATTGATGAAGATATTGAACAGAACAAGACCCATTCTGTGGTTTAAGCCAAAGGAAGCCCATCAAGAGGAGGGAACTTCATAAATAGGGGTTATTTATCCCCACAATACGTGGCAAATTACCAGTAATCATTTCTAGAGTCTCAAGAAAACAAACCCTCAATTAAGCATCACCAACCAAGTTATTGTCATCATATCTGTGACTGTTTAGGTTCCTCAAAAGTATGAGAGCATTATGTTCATATCCAGTGCTTCCTGTGTTCATATATTCAGATTAATGAGAATTTGAGGCTGACAAGCAAATTGAACAGTCACTGTAGGTTAAAAATGAGATTTTGGGAGCCTTCTCTCACACAGTGAGAGCCCATATACAATAGGGCTACATTGCCAGTATTGAAACAAGAAAGTCTGACAGATGCAGGAAAATTGGGAGGGTAGGACAACAGGGCATTGACCATCTTTCTGGTCTTCCAAAAAATATACTAGAAGTAAGGACAGGCTGAAACAGCATTTGGGAATACACCTCTACCTCGATATAACGCCGTCCTCGGGAGCCAAAAAATCTTACCGCGTTATAGGTGAAACCACGTTATATCGAACTTGCTTTGATCTGCCGGAATGCGCAGCCCCGCCCCCCCAGAGCGCTGCTTTACCGTGTTATATCCAAATTCGTGTTATATCGGGTCACATTATATCGGGGTAGAGGTGTATTTCATACATTAGATAAGGAGTGTTCGAGTCAGAGTTTCTCTGTAACAGATTGTATAAGGGAGCCAAAAAGGTTTAGGAAAATGTTCAATATGCATTACAGAGTTAGTTTATAAAGCACACAAAAACTTGAGAAATCTCAGTGAACAAAGACCAATGTCAGACATGCCTCCATTTTAAGAATGGTTAAAGCTGCAGTTCAAAATTAAAAATAGTTACAAAATATAAAGCATAATGAATTAAAATGAACAATTAATAGTTCACAATGTTACAGCAAGGAAAGGGTAGCTCAAGGTTAAGTATATCAATAAGCATTTTTTCCATAACATTTGGTGTGGATAAAGAGAACAGATGGGGTTGTTTCCCAAACTTTTATTTTCTTTTACACTGGACAGGGGATCACTTTCCTTTTCTCAGAGGAAGTCTGTGTCATATTGACGCATAGACTGATAAATTAAGTAATTTAGGTCTAACCCAACAGGGAAAATTCTCTTTGATTTAACAAACGCTTTTGTAGGTTTCTCATTAGTGCATGGGATTTTCTGCTGGATGGAAGGATTATCTGGGGCTATGGATGGGTTTGAGCATTTGTAGTTCAAGCTTTTGTGTTTATGTTTCTCACTTGCTTTTTCAAGGCCTCAGGGAGCCATTTATTAGTCCAATATAATGTGCAATCTGGTCTGTGCACATTCCTCAATTCCCAGACGGTAAAAATACCATGAGACCACCCTGTTTCATCATTTTAACTTCATAAATGGCTCCCTGAGGGGGAGGAGGGGACCCTCATGAAAATACAACACAAATAAGACTTCTGAGATATTCTGGGTTATTTAGTTTCAGCACGATCCTCAATGAGCAGTCACAGCAGTATTAGGATAGTGATTGAAAACGCTCATTGTTTCTCCTTCCTTTTCCCTATGGCAAAGGCCCCTTACCCAAGGTTGCAACCCAGAACTAGGCTGAAGAATTAAAATACCCAAATTATCATTATACGTGAAAAACAATATGACAATCCTTAGCAAATTTTCTCTTTTAACTGACATTTTGTTTATTTAAATTTTCCCCTGAAATGTGTGTGAATGTACCTAACCAGAGATGAGATTTTGTATACATTTCAAAACACCAGCACATTTTTAAATGGCAAGGAATGTATGGAGCCTTACTACTCACCAATTTTAATCTCTGCAGAGGTATTCTCCTAGTGTCTACTGGTGTCCTCTCTGTGACATTGCCAAATCTGACTTCTGGAATGGCTATTGCACACATCACATGTGCCCACCTGCGAAAAGTGGCAAGTCAATAACACCAAAAAATTGTACAGAAATGTGATTAAAAACAGTGCACCCCTCAAATAAAACCAAACCATCAATCATTTAGTCCTTCCCTGTTTACATTTCTTTGCTTTATTTTATGAGCTGCAACAACAACAAAAAGGTCAAAATGCAAGGTCGATTGACAGTGTTTATCTTTAAGATTTAATTTTAAGTAGCATTAGAAAGATACCTAAAAAATTGGTTTATTTCAGAGATAGAAAGATCAGCACAACAAAATAAATGGATAATGCTGGAAAAGTGATGGCAGTACAATATACCATATGCCTTTTCTGCCACTCCAATACCACTTACATGTATGAGGCAAACTAGTCAAGACATTTTTTAATAAGATGTAGCAATCTAGTTTTGAAAATATTTGCCAGAAATGTACTGTTTCAACATTAGAGAAAAATCCGTATGTTAACACAAATCTATTGTAAATGCCCTTTCAAATATTTTCACTTGTTTTACAGAGTGCAAAGCTTTTGAAGTAGTGCCAACAATATTTGTACATATAGCCTACGCAATGTGTCATTTGTACAATTTACAGTTTAAACTACAGCACTTTGGATTAACCCTAATTAGATCTAAGTGGGTATTTTTAGTCAACCCCCATATTGACACTCACACTCACCTATCAAAGCACAGTACCCAACTACATTGTCAGGATTGTGTGTTGCCAGGCAAACAGACACAGAGTTAGAACAGAACGAAGCAGCAGCATTATCACCCTCTCAGAATTTGGCACAACTGCACAAATAGCGGGATGGAATGCTCTTGGGGATGTCCTTGCCCTCATCTGTGAGTTGGACCCTTGTGATTGGAGAAAGCAATATCTGGGATCACGGCTCCTCATGACTAAGGAAACCAAAACACACCGCATTGCAACTGCAGGAAGTCAGCTGAATGGGACAAGAGTATGCTGCATCTAAACAGAATAGCTGCCGGTATGAGTTACTGCCTGATTCTCCAAGTAGTGGTTCAAAATCTAAATAGACAGCCAAACAAAAAACTCCCAAACCTTTGTGATGATGACATTAAGATTGAGAGTAAAAACCAGGTAAGAACATCATAACTAGCAAAAAACTAACAAACCATAAAACCCAGGAAACTGTGTTAAATTTAAACACGAGTCGGTCTGGAAATTCACAGTTGGCTAACAAATCTACTTCGGCGTATTTGAAGAGTCGAATAAGGTTCACTGGGTTTGGTGAAGTCCTTGGTGACTTCCCCTAAGGCTTGCAGTTAGAGCAGGAGGGAAGAAAGTAATGAACCTTCCACAATTGGAAGGAGGGAGAATACCCCCACTCCTCAATTCTAATGTCTGCTCTTCTCCACCATCTTCCAATCCGCTGCCCCTCTCTATGCATCGTTATATAGTCTAGACATGAGAAAATTGAGAGGGCATATGATAAATATGTAAAAGGTTGTTATAAAGAGGATAGTGATCAATTGTTCTCCGTGTCCACCAAGAAGTAATCAGGTTATTTTTCAGCCAGGGAAATTTAGGGTAGATATTAAGATAATTTCCCTAACTATAAGGATTGTTAAGCACTGGAATGGGTTGCCAAGGGAGGTTGTGGGAGCCCCGTAACTGGAGATTAGACAAACACCTGTCAGCGATGGTCTAGGGATAATCCTGCCTCAGCACAGGGAGCACCACTTGAGGTCCCTTCCAGCCCCACATTTCTATGACTCTGTCCTTCTTCACTGCCCCCAGTGCCCTCCTACTCCACTGCCCCTTCCAGCTCCATGCACTTACTCCGCTCCAATTCTTGCAGATCTCCCTGAGGTATGCAGGAAACGAAGACCTGAGACGGTCCACAAGGGCGGGGCTTAGGGCCAGCAAGGACTTAGGGGGAGAGATCAAATGGGGAACCATTCCTCCCTCCTGCACCATGATATAATGCTATTTCAGTCATTCAGATTTAAGAAAAATATCCAGAAAAGTGCAGTATAAATATAAGATAGATAAAAGTGTTGTGTGGTATGAAAGTGTGATTGGCATGAGTATGAAATGAGAGCAGTACTCCAAGTGATGTAGAGATGAGAGATTTATGCAGGCCATCCCAAATGAGGCCCAATAAAGACTTTAGACCACCCCACACCCTCCTGGATAACAGATGGTTATACCACAGTTTACAGAAATATTGTTTTAGAGTTTTAATATTTTTTATTAAAACTTTTTTTCATAACCACCTGCCTGTAAAGCCAGAGTGCCTTAATATCAGTTAGCTAAATATACAAGCCTTGGGGAGAGAGAAAAGTTATAAATAAAGTAGCTCTTCTATAAATCATCACGTCAGAGCTTTATGGTCTAACCTCTCGTAATCTACCAGGGGCTCAAAACAAGTGTGGTATTCCACTGAACAAAGGGATTCACAGCTCCCCGATGGGGTGAAGCTCTAACTCGCCTAGTACTCCTGGTTCATTAGTCCTTCAGTCTATCACAACTGTATAGTGCCCAACCTGCACCTCAAATCAGTATATATGGGTGGGGGGTAGATTCTATATTAAGCAGAAAAAATATACACATTGCCAGATTGGCGGGAGCAGGTTGTTTTGAAGCTGCTTAGAGGTTTAGAATGGTAGATCATGTCCAGGAGAAGATGAATCTATGGACAGAGTGGAGATGAGGTGGTGAAAGGTCCATAGCAATGTAATTTATTATATGGACAAGGAGACAGAAGTTGAGGCTTGTTGTAGAGAGCTATTATTTCACAATTTTTAATGGACCAACAGTGGGATAGAATGCAAAGTTTCCGATTATGGGCATGATTACCCTTTTTGCAGCATGCATGATGGCAGTTTCCTCCAACAAATTAAAGCCAGTGACGTATGAATTTTTTAAATACTTTTAAGAAACTGTGCACAAAAGAGATATCTCGGTGTTTTCAAACCTGCTGTGTATGAACTCTCAGCATCAGACATCAAATGTAACTCCCGCAGTCCCAAAGTCATGGAGGCTCTTTCTGGACTGGCAGGAAAAAATGTTTAATGCAGTGGTTCCCAAACTTGTTCCGCCGCTTGTGCAGGGAAAGCCCTTGGCGGGCCGGGCCGGTTTGTTTACCTGCCGTGTCCCCAGGTTCGGCCGATCGTGGCTGCGGTTCGCCTCTCCACGCCAATGGGAGCTGAAGGAAGCGGCGTGGGCTGAGGAGCGTACTGGCCGCCACTTCCCACAGCCCCCATTGGCCTGGAGCAGCGAACTGCAGCCACTGGGAGCCGTGATTGGCCGAACCTGCAGACGCGGCAGGTAAACAAACCGGCCTGGCCCGCCATGGGCTTTCCCTGAACAAGCAGCGGACTAAGTTTGGGAACCACTGGGTTAATGGCTCTATTTAGGGTCTCCCCTTCCACAAGGGTTTGGAATGGGCTAGCCAAGAGGGCAGGAAAGCATCACCTGAGCAAGTGGGCAGGCTGGTGGGACTCAGGTAAGCCACTGGCCTCTGAGCGACTGGAGGAGGGTTTATAAACTCTGTCCTTAGAGCTTGAGCCTCTTTCCCTCCCAGGGGATTAGCATAGGACTGGGGTTTTTTGGTCTGCTCTGGGCTTCAGTTAATTGCTTTTTTGGGGACTGGGAAAGAATTTTTCTCTCACTGACAGATTAGCGGGGGCAGGATTCTTTTTTTTTTTTTTAAATCTTCCACGCAGCAGCTGAGGGACCTGGTGGAGTAGATCAGGAGGTACAGCTCATGTTGTCACAATTTAGCAGGTTGGCTGGGGACTGGAGCTGGGGCTCCCTATGTCTGGTACAGCAAAGAGACAACCCTCTTTCCCCAACCCCTTAAGCTGATACAAGGTGAAGGTAGTGGGGTGGGTCCCAGCAATGCGTTGGGAACCAGCTGGGTAGGGGTGGGAGGCTGACTGCAGCTCTCCATCAGGTGGAAATGATTGAAGAAGGAATCATGACCTGCAATGTCTGAGTTACTGCAATATATATTTCTCGGATGAATTAAGTTAATAAAGTTGTGGCCTAATTAAACCACATCCCTTGTACCTTGTCTTTCTTCCCCCGTGCCTAAGACAAAGACAATATTGCATTCTATTTAGGTGACATCTTCTTGCTGTTTTTTGTTGGTTTGTTTGTTAATCTGTTTACACCTGTCAACACCTTAGTAAGAAAGGCAAGTGATAAATGAACATTTAGGGAGACAGTTTAAACCAGATCTAAAATTATAGAAAAAGACTCATAGAAATGTAGAGCTTGAAGGGACCTTGAGTAGTCATCTAGTCCAGCCCCCTGCACTGAGGCAGGCCCAAGAAAACCTAGAACACCCCTGACAGGGGTTTGTCTAACCTGTTCTTGAAAACCTCCAAAGATGGGGATTCCACAACCTCCCTTGGAAGCCTATTCCAGAGCTTAACTACTCCTTAGAGTTAGAAAGTTTTTCCTAATATCTACCCTAAATTTCCCTTGCTGCAGACTAAGCTCATTACTTCTTGTCCTACCTTCAGTGGACGTGTAGAACAATTGATCACCATCCTCTCTATAACAGCCCTTAACATCTCTGAAGACTTATCAGGTGCCCCCTCAGCCTTCTTTTCTCAAGACTAAACATGCCCAGTTTGAATCCTTCCTCATGGGTCAGGTTTTCAAAATCCTTGTTGCTCTCCTATGGACTCTTTCCAATTTGACATCATCTTTCCTAAAGTGTGGTACCCAGAACTGGACATAGTACTCCAGCAGAGGCCTCACCAGTGCCAACAGAGCAGGACAATTACCCCCCATGTCTGACATATGACACTCCTGTTAATACATCCCAGAATTACATTAGCCTTTTTTGCAGCTGCATCATATTGTTGACTCATATTTAATTTGTGATCCACTACAAATCCCAGGTCACTTTTAGCAGTACTACCACCTAGCCCAGTGTTTCTCAAATGCAGCCACCAGGGGCTTTTCTTGTGGCCACAGACTCCTGGGTGATGAATTTTTTTTGGGGGGGGGAGGGGGAAATAGGGGAGGAGGCGGAAGGAGAGGAAAGCAGCGGCCCCTCACTTGGGGCCTCCAGCAGGGGGTGAGTCTTGTCCCCTCTGGAGAGAGAAACACTAAAGGAGCAAGCAGCAGTGAGTTCCCAGATGGCAGGCTCCAGCCACAGGGCTTCGGGCTCCATCTCAAGGCTCTAGGGTCTGTCTCCAGGCTCAGGGCTTTGGGCTCTATCCTCCAACCACACAGCGGTGGGCTCCAGCCCCGGCTCCTGGCTATGTGGCAGTGTGATCACCCCCCACCATCAACCCTGGCCCTGCTCCCTACCTACCCACCTCACCATTCAGGGCTTAATTTATCCCCGGGCTTGCCAGGGCTGAGTAAGTCTGCTATGAAAAGTGATGTTTGTATGTGTGTTAATATCACTTTTCACAGCAGACTAAGGCTATGTCTGCACTAGCACTTTTGTTGGTCAAGGGTGTGAACAAAACATCCTCCCCCCCCAACAAAAGTTTCACAGACAGAAGTGCTGGTGTGGACAGCGGTATGTCAGCGGGAGATGCTCTTCCACCACCGTAGCTTCCATTGCTCATTGGGTGTGGTTTAATTATGCCAGCAGGAGAGCTTCTCCCTCCGGCACAGAGCAGCTACAAGGGAGACCTTATAGCGGTGGAACTGCAGTGGTACAACTGTGCTGCTCTAAGGTCTGTAGTGTAGACATACCCTTAGTCGCTGGCTGGGAGGCTGTGAAAAGTGATATTAACATACAAGTATCACTTTTCACAGCAGCAGACTTACTAGCGAGCAAGTCTAAAAAAAAGTAACAAAAAAAAACCAACCGCCCCCCCCCCAAAAAAACAAAAAAAGAGACAAGAACGTGCAAAGCACCTTATTTGTGTTTCTCTTCTGTTTAGGTCCAGAAAAGAACAGAAACAACTGAACATTATTTTTATTACTGAGTCTGCAAAAAACCCTACATAAATAAATTACAATGATTTGGACATGTATATGTGCATATTTATTTGTTTTTCATAAAGTTAAGTACCATAAGTATTTTAGGCAAAATTGTCAGAGTGGCCACCAGCAAGAGTTGGTGGCCACACTCTGAGGCCACCAAAAATTTTTTTGTGAGGACCCGATGCCAGTTATTTCCCATTTTGTAGTTGTGCATTTGATTTTTCCTCCCTAAGAGTAATATTTTGCACTTTGTATTTATTGAATTTCCTCTTGTTGATTTCAGACCAATTCTCCTATTTGTCAAGGTTGTTTTGAACTATAATCCTTCAAAGTGGTTGCAACCCTCCCTTCCAGTTTGGTGTCATCTGCAAATTTTATAAGCTTACTCTCCACTCCATTATCCAAGTCATTAATAAAAATGTTTGAATAGTACTGGAGCCAGGATAAAGTAAGTTTGGGCTAGATGATCTTGTATCACTCTGCTAGATTCTCTTTGGCCATAGAAGGGTTTTAATGAAAAAAGTCAGGTGTAACTCATGAAATGTTGCATGAATTATGCCAAGCAAAGATTCAAAATGAATAGTAGGTTCTTCTACAACTGGTCATGAACAAATACTAAGGCACAACTTTTTCCATTTCATCTCCCAAGAATATCTGCTGCACTGTGCTTCATTTTATCATCACCATGTAAAATAAATATTAGTCTTATTAACGGCATGATGTCAGCTACAGTACCATTTTTGGGAGTCCATTATAAAATGAAGTGCAATAAAGCAAATCACCTCAAGATCCAGAGCCACTCTAAAAGGATTCAGAATGATTAATTTGTTAATGACATGCTTATATCTGTCAAAAGTTCACAGATGCCATATTAACTGCTGTAATCACAAAATTCCAGTACTAAAGAAGAAAATACGTTTGAACGTGTGATAAGGCTTGCCCATGCAAACAATGACAAACGAGCTTTCATCTGCTTCCTTTACATAGTGACTAGCAGAGCAGAGTTTAGAATAGTTAAGAATGTTCAAATAATAAAACAAATGTTTATTTGTAAGCACGTAAGTGTGTTCACAAAATGCTAGAGGCTCGATTCGGTGTCTTCAGTGGGCCCTGGCTGTTAAGCTATTCCACTTAAGGGGACACTGTCAAGTAATTATATTTGGAAGTTATCTTTGTGTAAATATGTACGTGAATGAAGTTTAAAACTAATGAGACTGATCTCAGTGTATCCATCACTTACTTCTTGTCAGTAGTTTGCTTGAGTGCACCACCTCTCAAATTGCAGAGACAGCATTCCTAAAGAAAACAAGTAAAAACAAATAAGTGATTCTGACGACTAGCAATGCCAATTTTATTCATTTAATGTTTTAAAGGATTTGCAAACTATTAATATTATTGACTGACTTATAACATGACATTCACAAACATCACAGTGCCACACAAGAAAAATATAAAAATGTAATAATAGAATAACAAGCCCAAAGAGCCACAGAAAAAACGAGTTTTGAGAATAACCCTTGAAAAAAAACTGACCAATCATTTGAATAGATGTCAAATGCAAGGGCATTCCCCTAACGCTTGAATATAAAGTCTTGTATCTGGAATTAATACAGAGCCCATCAGATTAAACCGAATTAAAATTGCACATCATTAAATTAGTAAAAAATGACTATGGAATCATAGACTTTAACCTGGCTGGTTCAACTGTGTACTTTGGAGACCAGCTTTTTTGTCGTGCAAATGCACAATAATAGAGATCTGCCAGGACACGCATACCGATAATTCCTAGATTTGTACACTGTGAGAGGTAGTGTGAACTAGCAGACAGAGCACTGGATTGGGACTCAGGAGACCTATGTTCTATTTCTGGCTCTGCTACTGGCCTGCTGAGAGATCTTGGGCAAGCCACTTACTTCCCTTTGCCTCAGTTTCCCATCTCTCAAATGGGGATGATAGTGATCTCCTTTGTAAAGTGCTTTGAGATCTAATGATGAAAAGTGCTCTAATAAAGTTAGTGGGGGGCCTGTGACGCTGGAACTGTATTGCCCCCTTGATCCAACAGAGCACAAGTTTGTTGATTTTCAGGGTGCATGGCAAGGCCTGTTTCAGTGGTTCCCAACATTTTTTTGGTCAGAGGAATAGTTTGGTGAATAGGCTCTCCCACTCCATCTCTTCACAACACACTCTGGTACAAATGCTCTGCCTACTCCTTTCTAACGATTCCCTCTCTCTTCAGCCCTCCTCCTTTTCTGCCTCCTTTCTCTTTCCTTCTCTGTTCTTATCTTCTCTCCACAAATTTTATTTTCTTTCTTTTTTTATTCATTATTGGGTTTTGTTCCCCTCTCAACATTGCTTCCTAACACTGTTCTCCCCATGCTACATGATGAATAGGGTGGAGAGCACTGACTGGTAGCTCTGTGGGCTGGGACATATGCACACTAATTATTATGATTATTTATTATTTGTATTACTGTAGCACCGATGAGCCTATCATGGACCTGGACTCCGTTGTGCCGGGCACTGTACAAACACAGAACTAAAAGATGGTCCCTGCCCCAAGGAGCTTTGTAGCTGAGTCGTGTGTTGAAAGAGCGGAGATCCAAATCTTGAGCTCAGAAGCTGCCTCTTGATCTTGTGGCTCTGATGTATTAGGGATCACCAATTGTATAAGGAAGCAGGGAGGGAAGATGGTATTCCAGGAGCTGCTCATTGCTTTATCCACAGTAGCTTGTTTGTACTGGACAGTCACAGGGGATTCAGGGTGTGTTGGTTGGATATACCATTTGGAACCCAAAAATGTGCCCTCAAGGTCACAGTTCCCCCACATTCCACTACCCTTTAGAGAAGCATGCAATGCCTGCCTCAGTGAGTGGAACCTTATGACTCAGAGAAGTTCCCTCAAATGTTCAAAGCATGGGAACTAGACCCAGTTACTAGGAAGAGATGTAAATGGGAAAACTGGACAGAAAGTGGCTGCTGCTTTAGAGAGAAATAATGGTCTGCTTCCTCCCTGGAAGGGCCCCAAATTGTATTATTTTGTTTACCATTGTAAGCCTTGTTTTCTGAGTAAGCAGCCCAAAAGGCTAAAGGCATTTTTTCCAGGGGACTGTACTGGTCGTTGGCTCACTGAGAATAAACTCTTTTCCTAGAACAGGAATTTTACCCCAAACGAAGGAGTCTCCTAGAGTTGTAAGTGGGGTTCTGGAACTGGGCCCTATCACGCAGAATCTTGCATTTCTCCCACCGCTCAAAGCTCCTCTTCTGAGCCTATGCTCCCTGGACTGGTCTGACACCCCATCAGTGTGACCCACTCCCACTCAGCTGGGCTGTTTCTCCTCTCTCTCGGGCTCTCAATTTCCTGGCTGCTTGGAGAAATGGAGAAGAAGTCTGGTGTTTCTAGCCCGTATAGTTCCAACTATGTTGTATGGCAGCAGGCAGAGCGAGAGGAACTCTGGTCTGCCCCAGGGACTTCGTGCCTTTCTCGATCCACATGCCAGACGGAACTGGTTTAACCTACATTCTTACTATTTCAAGCACTGTTCCTTGTTATGCTGCTTCAAGCACCGGAGATAATCCCTCTTCTTCCTTTATCTTATTACCTCTCAAATATTTGTAGACTCTTATCATATCCTCCACTCGGTCTCCTTTTCTTCAAGCTGTAATGTTAAATTCCCATAACCTCTCATCAAGGTCAGATCTTCTAATCCTTTTATCATGTTTGTTGCTCTTCTCTGGATTCTCTCTCATTTATCTGTCATTAGCATAATGAGATGCTGAAATCTATATATTCTCAAGTGTGGCCATATCAAGGCTGAATAAACAAGCATATTACCGTTCTTATCCTGCATATGATACCCCTGTATCATGAGCAACATACTGGTGGAGAACTATTGAGCCAAGAAAGGATGTGGTGAGGATTTTCCTAAACTAGATGCCAAGTAACTAAAACGCTAAGGCTTTGTACACTTTAGTTCACTTTACTCTCAGCTGACTCTGAAATAACATGACAAGAGTGCCTTTAAGCAGCTAACAGGCACAGGACACAGTTTCCAATAATGACAACAATAAAAACACGAGGAAACATATAATTTTGTAATCATGTCACACAGAAAATTCTTTCCATTTAAAAGAGCCTGAAAAATAAAATTTAAAGAAGTCAAATTTATCGCAGATGAATCTGTCTCTTGGTGTCATCTCAAGACAGAGAAAAGGGAACATGAGAAAAAGAGAAGTTTGATCCAAATAGACAAAGGTTATAGGCCCAAATCCTGGCTCAGTCAAATCTGTGCTCTGCAGCTTCAAATATATCTCACAGTCAGTGAGAAAATGAATGGGCCAAGAGCACATAGGGAAAGATCCAAAATGGATCTCTGTTACCCAGAGAAAGGAAAGGACCATCAGGTCAACAATCTTCCCACCTCTGTAGTGATCAATAAGAGGGGAAGAGAGACAACAGCATTTCCTTAAGGAACCCATCCATGACTCATTCTCAGTTCTGCAGCAGTTTGGCAGGGATTACTGAAAGGAAGAGCTAGAATAATCTCTCCAGATAGGGAAAGAAAGAGAGAAAGTCTGGCTTTGGGATGCCTCCTTGGGACAAAAAGCTCATTTGTATGAACTCACTTTCCCACACTTCCTCCCCACCCTTCACACAGTTGGATGGTTTCTAAACCTTATGGGAGCACATTTCTTCTTCCATTCTTGCTTTAAAAATGAAGTGGCTTTTTTTCTGTCTGAAAAATAACCGTCAGTATTTTCACTCCTACTTTATAATCCCCTGCTGTTGTTGTTCATACTTTGTTCTAAAAATTAATGCTGGGATAAGAATAAACTTGTTTTAATGTCCCTCACCTGTGACAAATGTTTGTAATTAGAAGGAAGAGCCTAAAGTTACCACCTGCACTATATTCTGCTATTGCAGCTAGGCAAGCCTCAGAGCCCTGAAAACTTCCTATGAATACAATGAAGATTATTCAAGCAGCAGAGGGTAAAAATTCAGTTTTTTCCTTATAGAAATTTCTCTGTCAGGTTCTTAGTAAGAAACCACCCATATTGCTGTTTATTCCAAAGTTATCTACTATAGGGTTTCTTGCATCTTCTTTTGGAGCACTGTCACGGTCAGAGATAGAAGGTGGGACTCTCACCTCCACTCCAGCACCTTTACACCAGGTAAAAGGGTCAGACTGATGTAAAAGGTTGTAAAAACTGTAATTCCTGGTAGGGGAGGATTCCCCCAATGCATGACTGCAGAAGACTGCCTTATGGCTGTCTTCCAAGGACAAGCCCTGGTGTAGCGGGCATACTGGAGGGAGAAGGTCCCTACAGCACATAGCATTGCAGAGACTCTGGGCAGTGATGTGACCCGTGAGCAGCTGGGGAGAGGCTGTCATATCTTAAACAGCCCCCCATAGATGTCTAAATTTCATTGGTGGAGCATGGAGCAGCCCAGAAATGGAAGGGTGCAAAGGTGGCTTAAAGCCACCTCCGCTCCCCTGCCCCATGGACTATGCGTTCTATGCTATGTGTCTCAGAAGCACAGTACAGAATCTCACATGGACTATTGGAGTATATGCATCTGGTGTGATCTGATATGGCAAGTTCTATGCAACTACCTTAGCCATATTGTTGACAATGAAAATTTTGGAGTTTGGTTGTTTTTGGGGGGGGGGGTGGTGGAAGGGGGTGATTATTTTAACTAAAAGCGGGAAGAAATCCTTTAAGTGCTGAGAAGCACTAAGCTTGGACAATTACATCTGCTATGGACAGAAAAAGTATTAGTGAAATGATGTATGCACTACTAGCTCTTGCCCATGCCCTACAGAAGATATACATATCTCAGGATAGCACTGGTCTTTGCTGCAGGTGCATTGTATTAGAAGAACATGTCCAATCTGTTATCCACCATCACTCCCAAAATTCATCGCTTGCTTTACACAAGAAACTTTCTCCCATTTTGTACTTTGGCTGAATATTAATTTCTCCCCATGTCTATTATTTCACATTTATCTAAATTAAATCTCAGACCACTTTAAATTGCTCATCTGTTTAAAGATCTCCAGAACATTCTATACTTTAAAAAAAAATCTCTCCTTTAGTGAGCATGCAATCTTGCCTAGTTTCATATGATTTGAGAACATATTGAAGCTACAATTTACTTTATCTTCCAGATCCTTAACGAAGATAATAAATAGTATAATTGCCAGTACCAATCACCCTGTGGTACCTAGATTGTCAGGACTCTTCAATTTGATATTGTACAATTACTCTGGTTTACAATGGTATAGCAAGGTTTGTAACCACCCTATGGTATTCTTACACATGTACATCATCTTTTTCATTTCTTTGCTACTATTTTTACAAGGAACTGTACTGAAAGACTGACATATAAATAAACTGAATGAACACCTCTTCTCTTTGTCCATCCTACCTGTAATTATAGCCAAGATGGGGATCAGGTTTGTTCAAATGAATGTCATTTATTAATTCAAAATTAGTTATTAGTTATTATTAGGCCACATTAAATACCACAAAAATATCATGCGACTATTCATTGAAATTTAAAAATGAACGTCCTCTGGTTGGGTCTGAGTACCTTTTTTCACTTTCTTCCAACATTCAAGCTACTGTGTTTGTTTGACACCAATGCTTCCAGAAAATGGTTTTTGAACTCACGTGCGTACTCTCTTTAGAAGTAGTAGTATTTTATATGGGATAGGTGTCTGTTTGACACAACAAGGAAACAAGATTCCTCAAACCCATCCGCAGAGCCTTGACACAGATGTGTATAAACAAGCCAAACAAAGGTTTGACAGTACTCTTACTGACAACTAGGCTATGCCCTTTTCACATACAGCTTTCTCCTTAAATTGCTCTCTCTCCCTGAGACAGTGAAAGCCCCGGTGGCTTCTTCAAACTCAGATCATAAGAGCTGCCCTTAGTCAATCAGGGAACAGAAAACAAAATATTACATATGTGACCAATCAAATTTAACTAACCCAGGTGAATTTCAAGTATCAAATACTCAGAGTACACTATATAACCATCAATTAAGTTTAAAAAATGCTCTGAATGCATATGAACAACAAAGGAATCCAAGGAACTTGTGATTTGTCAAGGGCATTCTGCAAGCAGAAAAAGGAGCTAAATTCATCAAACATTATTTGCTGGGAATTAGTTGTCTGGCTATAATTATTACTCTTCATATGCTTGTCTTCTAAATGGTTACATTCTATAGAAACTTTTAGTAATATTAATTTGTCACAAAAATGTAAAAATGCAAGAGTGGCACATTAGATTTTGATTAGCTTCACATCAGCAGCTTCATAAAAAAGTTACATTTGGGACGGGAGATAACTATGTTTTTAATATGATATAGAACCCATATTTAAATTTTACAGCAAACCAGTCTAGGAAAAATGCATAGTTCTGCAGTGCTAAGCATACATTGTAAAGAAAAAATACATAAATACTATACCATGTGTTTGGTGACTGGTAAAAATGATACAGAACAATTAAATGATGTCAGCTTGACTTTGAATCACCATTTAATCCTCAGAGCATATCCTACTCTTACTATCATTTTTTTGTTTGTTTGTTAATAAGCTACTCGATTTTGAAAAACAAACAAAATGGACTCATGGACGCTTAGAAAATGAACTTTATTTAACAGAAGTACCAGAATGGATCATTTCGGGTAAATATGTATTTTGGCTGGTGGGTTAATGCATGGCAAGTATTGATAATATGTTTGCAGCATTTTAAGTAACTCACTATTTGCCCTGTTAATTATATATTTAATACTGTAATCTTAGGCCTCCTTTTTCTGCTACTCCTCATGGTCAACAGGCTTTCACCATGCCTCTACTGACTGCAACCAGTGACTGGAAAGCATTTCTTAAGATGTTGTCTCAGCCAACTGCTAAAGGAAGGGTACCGTTTTCTCCCCCACTGCCACTGAGAAGAGGTCAGTTGATTCCCCTTCATGAATATACTGAGTGACATTATCTCAAAATAATCTTGGACTCATATGGTCTCATTAAAAACAAGTTTATGAAGTTTAGAGAAAAATCATAAATTTAAATAAGCTTCTAATCTTGAACTCTGCCAAAGCTAAGCTGTTTAGTACAATTTGTGTAGTTGCAATGCAGAAACAAAACCTTACACTTTCCCCAGCTCGCCCTGTTCTCTTCTACAAAGCATCCCCTCTGAACCCCAAATAAGGGTCCCTGGCTCTCCCTCCCTCTTCTCTCAGTCTCACAGTCTGGTCACCCACAAGGTATTAACATAGATACCCCTTCTGAGGTGACAACGCTGTCTCTCGCGATACGTACATGATATACTTCCCAAATCCATTCAGATTTGTGTTCATTGCTTTGGATAAGCAGTTTGGTTTTCTACCCCTTTTTTTACAACATTCTTCTGGAAATGTTCTTTAAAGGGGCTTTCTCTTAGGGTGCATTTTCATTTCACTCCAAGGTGATGGATTGCAGCTGGAACACAGCCTTTTGGGATGCCAATTAACCTCCTTTCAAATATTTACTGTCTCTGACTTGTGGTATTACCTTAAAATCAACTCTTTAAAAAGACATAGCTTCAATTTTTTCAGAAAAACTTAAAATTTATACAATATATAAAATATGAATTTTCAGCAGATTAAAATTGATCTGTCACAGGCGTGCATTGTCAAGGCTGGTAGCACCACCTATTATTAAGGTTGCCCGATGGTTCCCATGATAAGATCCTCTTTTCACAGTTGCTTATAACTGCAAAAATTTTACTGCTTCAGCTAAAATTTTTCATGTTGGCTGTCTACCTCCAGCCTTTCTTCCTTTTTTTTTATAATTTCAGCCAAAGCGGTTCAGCCATTTCTGAGAAGGCAGCTGGGGGGGAAAAAATAGGGATCCTGTGTATAAAAATAGTGTGTGATTATGTAATTAAAGACTGTGTCATAATGTACATGGACAAGGGGGTAGAATTAAGGTTGCACAGGCAATCTTAATTCTAGCATTTCCTAATTTTTAAGTGCTTGGCATTGCAACCTTCAAAATGTTCTATTAGTGTAGTTTTTTGTGTGTAATATGATGTATATTTGATTTACCCAATAGAACAGACAATATTACTGAACATTTTTATGATGCTACAACTCTTTACAAAACAAAGTAAACTATACTTTTCAGGGATATGAAAGTACAGTCCAAAGGTCCCATACTGAGACCTTGGAAGGACAAATTTAAACTACTCATACACCTTACAGGGCTCAAAATTAAATGCATCAACTCAAGAAAGGGACCTGAAGACTTTTGCTCAATATGCAGCTGTTGTCAAAAATGCTAACAAGATGTTAGGATGCATAAGGAATGGGATGGGGAGTAATCAAGAGAATATTATGCTTTTACATAAACCAATAATGCAGCCTCCTCTGGAATACTGTGTGCAGTTGTGGCCAACCCATCTCAGAAAGGATATTGTAGAACTAGAGCACGTTCAGAGAAGGGTCACCACATTAAGGGCATGGACAAATTCTCATAGTAAAAGAGATTGAAAAGATTCGGATTGTTATCTTAAAGAGGAGACATGATAAAGGTATATAAAATAAGGAATGGTATAGAGTAGAGAAATGGGGTGGTTCTGGTCTCCCTGTCTCATAACACAAAAACAATGGGACATTCAATTAAATTAAAAGGTGTCAAATTCAAAACTGATAATGCTTTCCATACAAAATGTGATAAGACTGTGGAACTCATTGCCACAGGATGTTGTTGAGGCCAAGAAATTAGCAAGATTCTAAAAGGGATTGGACATTCACTTGGATAACAAAAATATCCAGAGTTCTTATAATTAGTAACAAACATTTTAGAAGTGATAGTAAGCCTCATACTTCAGTGTTTAATCCGACCTCTAAGTATTAGTGACCAGCATGGTATCTAATGTGCGGGGCAAGATTATCGCACATCTGCCTACTGCATGGTTCTTACACTTTCCTCTGAAGCACCTGGTACTGACCCCTGTCGGAGACAGAATAATGGATTAGATGGACCTTGGGTCCAATCCCTGGTTCCAATTCATTATGGTCGTTTCTATATTCCTAGGTTAAAATGACAGTATCCAGGTTGACAGTCTAAACCTTGATTTGCTATTTAAACAATTCTGTCAGGAAGGTCTCACAGTTTGGATCCTTTCCAACCATATTGCCTCTAAAGAGTGTATTAATAAACACTGCCTGACAGACTGTTATTCTAACAGTAAACACAAACCAAGGTACACACATTGCCAGTATCAATCCTTGTATGCGATTCTCACAGTAAGTTATTTGTCCTTTTATTAATTATTATTATTATTATTTATTTATTTTTCTGACAGCAGCATGGATCGGTTTGAAAAAGAAATACAGAGAAAGTATCAGGAAGGTTAAGCCTTTCCTACTGGAACCACACTTTTTATGCCCACCACTTCTGATAATTTCCCTTTAAAAATGGCCAAATTCTTTTAAAATTTGATTAACAAAAATACCTTTGTGTGCCAAGTTACAACATGAAACAAATTTTTATGACTGAGTTATCAAACCTTGAAAATAGGGGTTTATAACGGACGTGCTGACACAACCTCAATTACAGAAGTGCATCATTATAATAAGACTGTCCCAATTCATTATTTTTGTAGAATTAAATAATGTTCCAATGGCTCTTTTAGAAGAGATCACTTAAAGAAATACCAATACAAAATAGTCTCCAGTTGCTGTCTTAAATGTCCTTTTTTTAGCTGATTTGCCAAATATGTCTCAGGTAGTCACAATTTTAATACCTGGCCCAAACCAAAATAAAATAAAATGAAATAAAATGAGCTTTAAGAATTGCCCACCTCAATCCATGTATTAGGCTCTTCTAATAGGAAATATAAATGGAACATAAATCCATTCTCACTAAATCTGAATTTGGAAATCAAATACTATGTATTTAAAGCACATCTGCATACAAATAATTGAACAACTAAATGAAGAACTATTGCATGGTTACTATTAACACACCATGCAGCATCCTTGAAACACTGTCCAGGGCTCTTCAAATCTCTGATCTTTCAGTTGTCACTTCTGTGGCAAGTGACTTCAAATTCTGAAGCAGATTAAGGTCTGCAGTATTTCTGTGATGGTGCATTTGTACCTCCCTGTCTCTCTAAAACTACAGTCAGCAGCAGAATTTCAGAGAGCCAGATAACATTTGATTGTGTACATGTATGCAGTCTCCTCACTTTCAAAGTGTAGCAGGGACAAGTCTAACGTGACAAAATCCAATCAGACCAGTTTGCAGCTTCCACCTTCGGTATATTCCATGTAAAGACTGAGTGCCTGTGGCCACTTTAAGAATCATAGAAATCACAGAAATGTAGTAGTACTGCAAAAACCTGCTGTAACTCTATAACAGAATATAGTGCTTTTAAATTAGCTAAAATTATCTTGAGCACTTCCTTCTCCCACACAGAGAATGATAGACAGGGAATCTTGACCCAATTGAAATCATTAGCAAAACTCGAATAGGGCCAGGATTTCACCCTCTGTATTTAATGTTTCTTGAAGGAGTCTTAAAAACTGACTTTATTACCCTTGGGAAAGACTACCTACAAATTAGTGTGAAAACAATGGCTTGAGCTCAGGAAACATACCTGTGCATTCACAAATACACATGTACCTATATGACTGAACACATACATACATATTTTGCAGGTGTAACTTCAGCACCTTTGAAAGTGTGGCCCTGCTAAGTAAACTGAAAAGTTAGATATTACTTCTCATTCACCTAGCCATGAGGGGTAATATATAATACATACTCAGCATTTAGAGATGCTTTATTTTGTTACTTTATTCTTTGGTCTCAGCATGATTAAAGCAGCTAAGGTGTAAAACGTGTGTCCATGTGAAGTTGACTTAAAGTGTTTCTTTCATTTTCATTGATTGGATTTATTTTCATCATTTAGAGTAAGTATCTATGAGCACATTTCTTTCCTTTCTCCTCCCCATTTTCTCCTTCCCCAATTTTTTTTTTTTTAAAGTAAAGGTATGTATGTTTGTGCAGAGTGCCTAGGGTTGATGGCATTCCTGCACAGGGTACGGTATGCTGCGTTCCCTGAAATGTCGGTCATTATTCTTCCTGACTTTACTAGTGTTCTCTGGCTGAGGTATTTAAGATTAATGAGGCATTTGTTCTCAATCAAGAAGCTAGGTATGATACAGTTTCACTTTCAAGAACTACACAGATGAATCATTTAATCGTTTGGTCTTTTTATTTTTTGAGATGATTTGTGGCTAATTTTTTGTGAGCAGTACTCTAACACAGATGGATTCAATGTCACTCTTCCTCGGTCTCAAAAATAATTATCAGTCAAACAATAACAATTGCACAGTAAAATATAAATGTGCATTATCTTACGTGTGGGTGCATGCAAACGCTGAATGATGCAAGAGTTGACATGTTGTGAGCTGTGCTAGAGGGGGTTAGTTACTGGTAATAAAACTAAATAGCCATCCTATAATTTACTACATACTACAAAATGTTTTTGCATATAATATTTTCATGATTTCATTTAAATTAGAATTTTCTGGAGAGAAAAATTAAACATAAAGCAGTGGAACTCAAAGTACTAATATGTACCATAATGAGTCTGCTTATCGGCATGCTGCTCTTCAATGGACCTCAAGAGGTGCAGAAAGGTACGGGAGTAGGGTGGCAATCATTCCATAATTATGTATTATTCACACAAAATATGGCTGCTGCTGCAATGTAGGAGTTTCACCATATTATACAAAACCTTCCTTATTATGCAGCAGAGTAATAAATATTTGCAGTTATCTGATTTATGCATTTCATTATAAAGACTAAGGATACTAGTTTATATTACATTATATTTTTCATTATACAATTTACTATTGTGCACTATGGTTACTACTTTGTTTATATATAAGAATGTCTCTGTTGCATGACTCTTACAGAGAACACATGGGGCCCAATCCAGTGGCAAAAGTACCACTGTTTTCAGGAGAAGCAGGCTTGGGGCCAATACTATACAATGAATATACTTCAATATTTAATGCATATTTAAATTGCAATATATACATTTCAATAAGTAAAAATATATTTTCATATTATTTAAAAGTTTTAGCAAACTAACCATAGCGAAAGCAGGGATAAGCCTAAATACTGGCATGGCTAATTAGATGACAACAATAGTCAGAAGTCTATTATCATAAGCATACAGGAGCAGGTCTCCTACTAATGTAAATTACCCTCCCTGGAGCTGTGACAATTAACCCAGCTGAGGATCTGCTCCATAAACTAAAAGTTATGCAAACCTATATAAATATAGGAGCATAAATTTTCATAAGTGACTAGTGATTTTCAGTGCTCATCTTGAAGTACCTTAAAGGGCTGATTTTCAGAAAGTCCTGAGCTTTAAAATGGTGCTTTTAACGTGTTTCAAAATGGGGTCCAAAAAACAGAGGCATTCTAAATCACTAGTCACTTCTTTAAAATATTGGGTCCTACAGATACATAATGAAACAGCTTAATATGGTGTGTTCCTGTAAACTCCTAAAAACAGTAATATTCCACCTGATCGACAGGACAGGAATGCCTTGTTTATAGGAACTCAGTATGAGCAATGGCAGTCACCCTGTAGGACATGCACAATTTAAATGTCTAAGATGTTAGCGCTAATTCAGACATTTCTTTGGACTCTTGATTGCCTATGTAGGGAGCTCTCGCATCTGTAAAATTTCTCAGTAAATACTAGATTCATTAGGTGTATTTGGCTTATTTCAGTGTTCCAGTAAGACAATCCCTTTAAGACTACTTCAGCTTCAATCACCTAGATCAAAGGCAGATTTCATCTTTGAAGCTACCCAAGAACAGTATCATGAAGTATACAAATAGCATAACCTATCCTAAATTACTACAGAAGAAGCAGCTGCTAACCAAAGAAAATAAAGTGCATCTGAATATTTCAGAGGACACAGTTCGCCCAGCTAATAAATACAGGAAGGAATTTCCAACCAAACGAAACAGCCTGGACTCTGTAACTTTTAGTACACCAAGAATCTGTTATACTTTCAAATGTCTGTCATATTCCTCGCAGGGACTCAAATGAAAAACAGCTTTCTGGACTTTCATTTCTATAGTGCCTTTCATCCCAAAGTTTACAAACTTAAACAGATATACAAAATTAAATTACACACAGAGACCAAGTCTCCTATTAATTGAATATAAAATGTTGGAGAGAAAACAGCAACTATTTAACAGGACAACACCAGTAAACAATAGCTTTGGAAAGAAAGTGAAAAATGCCTTTTCCACTCTAAGCTAACAGTCACCAAGTTGGAACTTGGCCAGGACACTGGGGTTAACATCCCTGCCATTGCTTCCACTCCTTCCAACCATCCCACCTGACCACCCTTTTTGTATCCTCCCATGCTGTCCCCTTATGGATGGAACACCCTGTTGTCTTGTTGTTTATCATGTAGTCTCCCTCTGCATTCAAATCCCTTCTCAGAATATAATTCTTCCATCAGGCGTTCAGTGCTAACTCCCCTCAGATAATGGGGGGAAAGGAAAGAAGAAAACAATTCAGACTGCATGAAAATTTCACCTGTATTCTATGCATTTTAATTGTGTGTAATTATATGTTCAGACTGTACTGAATGCACTGTTTAGACAGTCCGTTCATTGAGGCACAGACCACATCTTTTACCATGTTTTAGGCAGTGCTTAGTACAATGTTGGTGACTTAGAAATGATAGGAATGCTATAGGATCTTTAAAGGCCACCATATGCCACAGTTGAAGCATCTAAACAATGCTTAGCCTAATGAAGAACTGTATATTTACATGAATAACCTATATTCATGGTTTATTATAGAAAACTGGATCCAGAATAGCATAAACTGGAAAGTAAAACATGACAGACATTCTATAGTACCAAGACCCTAAAACGTTAAGCAAATAATAAATTTCTTTATTAATGCCGCCATCTCCTGAAGCACTAAATGTAACTGATATATATATATTTTAAAACGCAGATAAAAATCAAAAGCAGGTTCACAAAAGCAATATAAATGTGGAACCCAAAGACAGAACAAAGCTTTCAGGAAGAGGTTGTGGGGAATAATGTGAGTTGCACATTTTTAAAGGGTAAAGCAATAACCCCGGCAATAGCATTTTAATTAACTGCAGTCTTTTTAAGAGGCACATCAGTTAAAAGGGAACCACAGTAAATGTAACTAGCAAACTATGAGATTTTATGTTAGTGTCAATCTCTAGCATCATTTCAGAGACATTAAAAAGACAGTTTTGTAAACATGACCCTAAAATGACAAATAGGATTCAAAAATAATATCAAAACTTTGAACCATGTAGATGGCTGCAATGTGGTTCCATATTAATAAAATTTCAATACGGTAATTTATTAAAGTTGTGTTTGACATTGATAAGTATTAATTTTTTTCCCCTCCAAGTAAAATTACAGACGTTTCCCCTTACTGAATTAAGAATGCCATTCAATCACGCAACCAAGCCAATGGGAGTTTTGCCACTTAGGTTTGCCAACCCTCCAGGACTGTCCTAGAGTCCTGAGGAATGAAATATTAATCTTTAATTGAAGATTTTGCCATGTGATGCAACTTCCAGGAATACATCCAACCAAAATTGACAATCCTATTTGCCACTGAGTTCAGCAGGGCCAGGATTTCACCTCAATATCTATCCTCTCTCAAGTCCCATAGCTCACACTAATAAAATAATTTGTTTGTATTGGCATAACTAAGCTAAATGTGGTAATAAAGGATACTGAATGCTAGATTAAAGAGGAAACACTTAAAGTAAATTTAGCGCTAACAAAAGATGCCAGATTTATAGCCCTGAAAATTTTCCAGGTAAACATAGAACAGCTAAAATAAATAGGAAGCACTAATATATATTTCCAAAAGTTATCCTATCAGTGTGCTTCTAGAGCACCAAGGGACCACTTCTAAAAATGAGAAGGCAGTTAATAAGTCCATTCAATCTTTGATATCCCCAGTGATGCTCCCAACCAAAACGTCAACTTGTGCCACTCAGACAGCGATTTCTGTTATGTAGACAAATCTGGAAAAAGAATTGCACTGAGGCCAACTCCTCATTTCACACAGGTCACCAAACTGTATTTAGATTAATATGAAGTTGTCACCACTAATAATCTTGCAACACTTTTATCGACACACACCTAAAACTACAAAAGTTCACTTAAATATATTATACACAGGGCTTCAAATGAAAAATAAAAGACTGGTGAACTAGATGGACCCTGGTTTACCACCCAGTCCTTTCCAATCTCCTAGAAACATCACTATTCTCATGTACTCCTGAAAACACAGAAACAGAAATCCTGAAGTCCTTTGTGCCTCCTCGTCTCCAGTTCCAATACCCTCTTTTCCTCAGCCTCCAGACACCTCTCCAACCCTACCCCTCTTCTCCACCTCCTCAACTTCCTACTAAGCCCTAAGATTCCTCCTCAACCTGCCGCTCATATGAAATAAATGACAATACCACATATTATCTAACTATTTATGTTCTTATATTGCACCTATCACCCTGTTATGTGACACTCCCGTGCTTTTAAATAGGAACATTTCTTAAATAATCTCCAACTCTGGAGCTGTTTCAGGACCTTCACTTCTTGCCTTCCTTCAACATGAAACTAACAAAATATGGGATTTCATATTCTTTTATACTTTTTACTCACTGTGTTTTGATAATTAAACATGCTTATTACATACAAAAAATGTAAACTCTCTGCTTTTTCCCTTAAGTCACGCTGCTGTATATATTATCTGGGGGTAGCCGTGTTGTTTTTGCTGTACATAGCAGTCAGAGGTATAGGTTGTTTTTAAATTAATGGAGATATCCTATCTCCTAGAACTGGAAGGGACCTTGAAAGGTCATCGAGTCCACCCCCCCTGCCTTCACTAGCAGGACTAAGTACTGATTTGCCCCAGATCCCTAAGTGGCCCCCTCAAGGATTGAACTCACAACCCTGGGTTTAGCAGGCCAATGCTCAAACCACTGAGCTATCCCTCCCCCCTAATACCAGACTTCAAGCAAATGTTCTGAAGGTTCTCAGTATTTTGAACATAATGTGGCTTTCCATTCCTATTGCAGTCACTCAGGGAATGTTCATGAATGTTCGCCCTACAACCCCAACACTTAGAAATGCCATAGCTGTCCCTTTGCTGAAAGGAAATTGACAAACTTTTTGTCAGAGAAGCCGGGCTGTCTAACCCTGTTCACTTAACAGATAATTAGATTCTCAGTTAAAGGCACCCTGTCACTTGCAAGGATTGACTTTTGCCTTTCCCCCCACCCACCCACGACTCTGGAAAAACTATTACAAAAGCAGTTTCCAAAGTCCTGAAATTCCTGATTGTTTGATAAAGAGCATTTAACAAGTGTTTCCATTGACCAGCCAAAGAGAAACATGAAAACATTTTACAGAAATAGAAATTGATTCAGTACACACATTTTAATAACTATGCACTGAGCAAACACTGGACTACATCCTTATAAATCAGAAAGTATTTCTGTCAGTTTTAAAACATTATTTCCCTTCTTGTTCCACTCAGCTTAGTCAATACGTACACCATACCTACTACTCAGGAGGTTCAGGCGGTGATGCTCTTAACAGTTTCCCCAGTAGACAGCTCCTTCGGACCAGGATCTCTGTGCACTGCCTGAATGCCACCCCGCCTGAGCCAGGATCCTCCCTTTTGTGGACCTCCAGCACTGACAGGCCTTATGGGAGTAGGGGATTGGAGCTGACTGAGTTGAGAGGAGCTCTTTAACCCCTTCTTGACTGGGGTAGGGAGTTGCCCCACCTCAGTGAGCAATGTCACATTTTCCAGTAGGGTGGACACTTGTGTCTTCTTCAAAGTATCTGGAAATTTCACCCCGATTCTTATTACTCACATTTCTAAGGCACATGACTACGTTTTCTTAACAGAAGTCAGATGAGAGATGACTAGCTGCCTTAGGGAATCCAATATGCATTACCAGGAGAAAGCCTGAACTTAGAGATGTATCTCGCATCGCACCCTAAAATAGGATTTGTGTTCTGACAGAACTGCACCAGGAGTTAATTTCGCAGTGTGGGGCTTGCTACTGAAAATGCCTTAACTCTAGCCCTACATTGAGTTAATACACGAGCACATACAACTGCAGTGTCCCAACTAACCCCAACCAGCATGGCAGGATGTACTGGGGGGGGGAAAAGAGTCTCTAAGAGAAATGATCCAGGGATAATATCTCCACTAGGTGTCAAGACAAGGAGTTATTTGAACAATGACACAGTAATGCATTTCTTGTTGAGGCATTGCCATAATAATACTACTACTTTGCTCTTCACCAGTAGATCTCAAAGCACTTTACAAATAGAAAAACTGAGGCACAGAGAAGGGCCGTGACCTGCCCAAGGTCACCCAGCAGGCCAGAGCTGGGAATAGAACCCTAGTATCTTGCGTCCCTGTCCAGTGCTCCCTTTTCCAAACCACACTGCCTCCAGGCCTCAAGCATGCTCTTAATGTCCCTTTTTTAGATGGATCCCTATTTAAACCTGGGGAATTCATGGTCAGTTGGTAACATCTACACTGTGGACACTCACTGAATATGCAAAAATAAAATCTGCATTAGTGCTTTTTGTGTGTATGTAGTGACCTACTTGGAATGTTTGTTTGTTTGTGCAATAGGTACATGTGCAAATTTCCCAGGCTCAGTTTAGACAGCCAATCTGCAAAGTTTGGCCTTTCATTTTCTACTGCCTAAAGTGGCCAATATTTCTTTATCAAGGATAGTGCGTGCTTAATAGATAGCTTTACAACTCAGTTATCCCATCCATTAGATTCATATAAATCACATTTAGTAAGTAATGATGAAATGATTATACCACATTAAATCAGGAGGGTGGTGTTCATTAATCAATTTTGTCACCTATAGCTTTGCATTTCTTAACTGGATGATGAAATGAAATGCTTTCCCAGAGAACACAACTGCCATAAAATGTAACAGAAGTTTGTTGGGGGAAGGCAGATTGGCTAAATTCTAGACATAAGATGGCTAAATGAAAAAATAAATGGCCATTCCCTAGTAGTAGAGTGGTTGTTGCTAAAAAGTCAGCATTTACCCAAAGTTGCCATTAAGGGCATCAGAAATCCTGCAACTATAGCATATTCTGAGTGCAGAGTTTTGACAGCATGGCATAGTAATTGCTAACTTTTTAATAGTGAACACTACATTTCTTCCATCAGTTACTATGAAAAATAGGAGCAGACATTGAGAAATATCCTATGAGCCTATACTGGAGACATGGGTTATAAAACCTCCTTTTGAATCCCATTGTTTGAGTTAATGCAAATTATTCAGGTCAGAGATCTGCTTGATCCCTGGGGGAAAATGTTAACATTCTGTACAAGTTTTAATTATTTTAAATAACCTATCTTCTTAACCAAATTTATTATTGTTTACACTTTATCGAAAAGTATTACTGAAAAAAAAAAGATTATGGAAACATGCAATTTTCCTGAAAGGACAGGATCCATCTATTTCCAATAACATTTTGTCCCCGTGTTATTTTCTTTTTTGATCATACAATATGCATATATGGTTTGACATGTGAAATATTTTATGACTGTCTGCTGGTGTAAACCCATAAATGCTCTAAAAGAACAATTTCATACTTGCTGATAATTTATTATTCAGCTTTCCCTTCCTCTGCTCTCCCCAGATTCCCATGCATACATTCTCTAGGACTAAACTATTTAGAGTATATTTCATTTCTTCTTTTCCCTCTGATGTATAGTCAAAGTTTGGGTTGCTTTCTTGGACAATATTCTACAAACAACATAATCTACTTGCTAGCAATTTTCTTGACAATGTAAAATTCTTTCAAGGCTCTCTCTCTCTCAAAACAGTGAAATTTACTCTCTCTCTCAAAACAGTGAAATTTTACATTTAAATCTAATAATATTGGTAAAAGAAAAAAAACACGTCACCAGCAATAAATGGTGTATTTAGAAGAACTCAGCCCTATATACTGTGTTCCAGATACAACACCTTGTGTACTTTTTTTTTGTTGGTCTGCAGGGAATAGGATAACTAAATAAACTATGCAACTTACAGCTGTCCAGGCTCCTTTTTTGCACCGAGAACACAGCCATCCATCATGGATTTCATGAGAAGGAACACCATAACAACCTAGAATAAGAGAGCTGGGTTGATTAATATATTCTGCCCTTCTGGGTGTCTATAGCTCCACACAATTCAGCTGTATACAAACACTAAAGTAACATATGCCTTGTGATCAAAATGACTAACTAATGAGCCCCTTCCCAGGTTAAGTCTAATGCTACTGCATAATCAACTTATAGGGGACACAGGTAGCAATTCATCTAGTTCTCAACTCTGAGAACCTTCCATTTTATTAGTTTTTTCTAGTCCATATGATATTTTTCCATATGATAAAAATTAAGAATCCGATAAATGAAGTAACACTAAATCTTTCCAACTATATGGCACTTACATATGAGGATCATAGTGTGCTATACGAACGTTAACTAATTAAGTCCCAGCACCTCTCTGAGGTACTGTAGGAAGTCACTCCACCTGACACTTCTGAAAAGGGGAAAAATATATTGGGGTGAAATTATGGCCCCACTGAAGTTAATAGCAAAACTTTCATTGACTTCAGTGGGGCCAGGGCTTCACTCTAATTATTTAACAGGGCAACACAACACTACACAACAGTTTAGACTAGGAAGAGAACATGTTATTCTAACAAAAGTTCAGGGTGAATTTTACAGAAAGGAACAGATACAGGAATTGCAGGTAGGCACACATTAGTAATTGGAGAAAGACTGGGCACTGGGGCTGATACCCCCGACCAGGACACTGGGGCTAATGCCCGTATAGTTAATTAAAGTGCTGTGGGACAATTATTGATCACAAGTGGTCAAGGACCTTGGTTTCACTTCTCAACTGAAAGATGGCACCTCTAGCATCACAGCTTCCCCTATTTTTATGCTGGGCCATTGGTTCAATACTGACTTAGAAGGAAGGCACCATCTATTTAATAATGAAAGTATTCCTTGGAGGTCTCCCATCTAAGTACTGACCTGGCCCTGACTTTTGAAATCTAGTGGGATCACAGCAGAAGGTGATATGGTTGCACAGGTATTTTATTATGCTAAGTTTGATTGATTCCAGCAGATGAGACTGAAAATTGTATATATAAATTTTTGGTCTGTTCCATAATGATGTTAACAAATATTTACAGGGTTCCAATTATTTGCTGTTTTCACAGACGAAGTTAACAATTCCCGGAATATTTGATGTTCTGATATAAAGTTTTACCCTAACAATTCTGAAGACTACATATAAAACTGTTCTGAATAGACTCAGTATATGTCGCTTGCTACTCAAAAACCATAATAAAGCAAATAAGGCAAAATTGTAAATCACAACTTCTTTAAATTGAGTGATTAGTTTATTTACTTGCATGAACCTGTACACAACACTTTGCACAGGATATTAGAAGACTTGTTCCATCCTCTTCAATAAAGGCATTTGATGGATAGTTTTCAGTGTTTTCTTCGCTATAAATAAAACACATCTCTGGAATAAGTGGTTTAGTCTTTTCACCAGCCGTAAATGTTTCATCTGATTTTGTTTCCCAGCAAGCATAATTTTCTTCATTATGGTTGTCTGGCTGGAAATACACAATATTTATATTTAACTAAAAGACACAAAAAGGCTTATTTATTTGTTATTTTGACTTGGATGTACACACTTTTCCCCTTCAGTTCTTACACTAGTGGTTTAATAGTTTCAAAAGAAAATTAGCTGCTTCCAAAGCATCCGTCACCACCATTTTCTTTAGTTACTTGATTATTTTGGTAGGTCTTAGATTAAAAATAGCACTCCAGCAGTCTAAAAGTTAGTGCTGCTACAACTGTGCTCACTTTATTGTACCATTGCTATGACTACAATTTTGAGTCCCCTGGGCCCGATCCAGCTCATATTCAACTATGACGCTACTGCACCTCAAACTCCAGGAGTAGGTTAGTGTGCCCTGTTAATATGACTGTAGCGGGTTCTTTTCCTGTCAACCAAGTAGGATAATTCAACAAAGCAGCCTCTTTCTGCAAAGCCCGATATAAAGTAGCAATGTATGTCTGAGTATTCCTTCCTTTGCCACATACAACCCGCAGCTGGGAAAGAAGGGAGTCTTACCATTAACTGTCCCCGGGCAGGAGCTCCCTCACTGGCAGCAGGAAGATACAGTGGGGAGTCACCTGGCCAGCAGCATGGGGAAACCAAAATTACCACCCCACTGCTACAGCTACTCCCTGACTCCCATGTGGTACAGGGACTATTTTACCCCTCTTTTGACCAGTGCTCCCACAAAGGAATTACTCCAGTTCAAGGGCTTCCAGAACTTCTATAGCCTGTGCAGTGTCGGTGGGAGTGATGGCTCAGGTCTAGTATATATAGTTCTGGGGAGCATCTGAGGTGCTGAGCTCTCGTCTCATGAGAAGCTCTACAGTTCCCAGACACTGAACTGTAGGGTTTCTGGGCTAGGAAAGGCTTGCCATACCTAAGTCAACAGACCTTTCCCCTCTGCACCAGTGGTCCTCAAACTGTGGAGTGCGCCGCCTTAGAGGTGGCACAGAGGAACGTTTGCGGGGGAGGAAGGGGGCATGCACTGGGGCCAGCCCCATGAGCGGAGGGAGGGAGTGCCACACTTTCCCAGCCCTGCTCTTCCCCCAGACCAGCTCAGACCCCAGCCTCGCTCCTCCCTCAGCCCCATTCAGCTCCTAATCCTGCTCCACCCCCAGCCCGGCTCTGCCCTCACTCCCTGTGTACCCTCAGACCAGCTCCGCCCCCAGCTTCACTCTAACCCCTGCTCCATCCCTAGCTTGGCTCTGCCCTTATCTCCTCTCTGCCCCCAGACCAACTCCGCCCCTAGCTCCAGCTCCTGTCCCATCCCCAGCTCCGCCTTCAGCCCAAGTTCCACTGCTGAGAATGCCTTGGCTATGCAGTAGTGGTGGGGGGCACGGACAGCCTTTGTTACTGGTAAGGGGTGGGTGTGACTGAAAAAGTTTGAGCACCACTGCTCTCTATACTATAGGTCAATCTGCTGTCCAGCCAACATCTGCAGCTTTCTAGAGCTTGTCAAACTACTAAACTACTGCTATTTTCTACTGTGCTTACTTCTTTCAAAATGAAATTATTTCACAAAAATGCTAAGAATGGCCTGACTAATGAAAGTTTTTATATTTGCTATGCTACACAGCTGTAAACATCATTATTTTTTGCTGGCAGCTCTGCTAGAAGTGGGAATGGCTGAGATGATAGCAAACACTATTTTTCTTGTTATTGTGCTCAGATTAGCATGATTTGTACTTGGTACTGTATGTCTCACTTTTACATTGGATCCATTCATTTACGAAAACGCAATAGTTAAAAACAAACACAGGAGTCAATAAAATCCTTTGCTTCTGCCCGATGCCTCATTCTTTAAAGACAATTTCACTTCATTTGGAAAGGGTACCAAAGCAGTGATCTCCAAGCCAGGACTAAAACCGTGTATGAATTATTGTCTTAAATATGAAGAGACATACTGCACTTATGTGTGTCCCATCCCAAGCACGTTATTTTAAAAATATTTTGATGGGCAAGATTCAGCTTTAATATTGTATCAAGTTGCAAGCATTGGGTGTGACAGAGCAAATGTGCACTCTGTGTGGAGGTGGCGGGGCGGTGTTAGCGGCCTGTGATAGACAGGAGGGTGTGCTGTAGAGTAAGTCCTCCAGGAAGTGTAGGGAGGTTGTACTTCCTGCACACTGTAGAAGCAGAAGCTGTGGGCTGCAGCTCCAGAATAATGGGAAGTTTGTTACCTCATTGCTGTGCATACTCCTGTTCATAATAAAGGGTTTATTGTGACACCGATTTCCTTGGCAGTGAGATAATCCATGGTACCAGGAGTGGACGGCACAGCATAACTCAATGAGACCCAGTGGCTGCTATATAGTCTGTGCAACTGCACACAACTCCCCCACACCAGCACTGAGAATCAAGGGAAATGCTGAATATGCCTGGAAAACATTCAAGCAGCAAGTTGAGCTGCATATGAAAGCCACTGGGACAAATAAACTGGAGGATGAGCAAAAGATTAACAGTGCCAGGCACAGGAGCCCTAGATGTATACAGTGCATTCCATACGGATGGTGTGGGGAAAGAGAAGAAATGTTCAGAAATAACTAAATTGTTTGAAGATCATTGTGGCTCTAAAAATGTTACTTATGAGAGAGATGTATTTAGGATGAGAACACAATAGAGGAGTTTGTCACAGACTTAAAACTAAAAAGTCAGTCCTGTGAGTATGGAATATTAAAAGATTCATTAAAGACCAGATTGTCCTGGGGTGTAACAATAAAGAATCTGTGAACAGTTACTAAGGGAGATGGATATGACACTAGAAAGGGAAATATGTATATGCCAAGCAGCGGAACAAACAGAAACAGAAATAAAAAGCCTAGAGAAAGGCACAGAGCACATGACTCAGTACTATAATTAAGCCAGCCAGGGGAAAGTTCACAGAAATTAAACTGACCAGTGACAGGAAAATGGAAAGCAGGAAACAAGTCAGTGATGTGGCAATCAACAAGAGTATAGTAAACGCCCAGCCTTCGGGCAAATATGTGGAAACCGTAATAAATCCAACCATTACGCTAAAATGCGCGGAGAAAATGCAGGTTTCATGTACTGAGTGCAAAAATGGATTCTTCAAACAAAGAGGAAGAGCTGTTCTTAAAGAGAAGAAGGAATATGAAAATGCAACAGACTGTTTAATTAAAATGTGCACTGTCACTGGGTGGCTGGCCCCAGTAAATGAAGTCGGGCCACCTCCCCAAGCCAGTAAAGATGCTCTCATTTGGCCAATTAAGAGGGCGGAGCAGCGCCTGGGAGTTATAAAGGACCAGAGAAACACAGTGAAAGAGATCTGATGAGTCAGGGTTGCCTGGAAGGAGGAAATCTGCATGAAATGAGAGCTGTCAAAGGAAGATGATGTTTTTGGGGGCAATGCTGAAGGCAAGAAGAGCAGCAAGAGGGGTTTGCTGGCTGAGCTCCCAGAGCCAGGGCCAGAGAATTATTCCAGGAGTGGGTGGGTCAGCTTTTGTGGCCTGCATCATGCGGGAGGTCAGACTAGATGATCATAATGGTCCCTTCTGACCTTAAAGTCTATGAGTCTATGAGCCTGGAGAGGGCTGAAGGTAAGAGGAGCAAAAGAGGGAGGTGCCTGCTGGCTCTAAGCCAGAGAGCCGAAGCCAAGAACCAGAGAAAGCTGAAGGCCGGGGAATATTGGCAGAAGTTATCTGCAGACGTCTCCACCATTGAGAGCTGGATCCACTGATGTCTCTGCACCAGAGAGCTGGACCCAGGGGAACAGTGAGATGGCAAATGGACCAGGGGGAGTGAGGGGTGCTCCCCTGGCAAGGATAATCTCCCAGCAGAGAGGCTGTGGGGATTCTCACTTAGGAAAAGCAGGGTTGCACTCCAGCTGGAAGGGCCGGGGTGGCCGTCCTGGCAACGAGGGATGGAAGAGGACTGACAAAGAGTCCAGGTGTGGCAAAAGGTTCCGTCGTATGGTATGTGGCATGTCAAGGGACAAAATGGAATGGGTTTTTAATGACTGGGTGATAAACAGACTACATTTTGGAACTTTTGTTGCAACCTGCTATAAGATGGCACTTGAGGAGGAGCCACCTTTTGACATGCACAAATGGCACTTATGTGACATACAATATAGACACTGGGGTACAAGTAATGTAATAACAAACACTGAAAGAGAGAGATGGAAGGAACACAACTGTGGAGGAGTAGAAAGTGTCTGTGAAAGACTATAATGGGGGAACAATTTCGGTGACAGGAGAGTGCATGCTGACACCTAAATACAAAGCGAATACAATAAAAAAAAAAAGAGTTTATGGACAGGAGATTGTGGCAGAGGCAAACAACCAGTCTTGGACCTACACAGGTGTGAGACGCTTGGTCTCATAAAAGGATGTATGACAGAGAGACAGAACAACAACCTAGACTCAGATATGAAAGTATTAATAGAATCATGTAAAGACGTATTCACAGGAAATGAGTGCTTTTCAGTAACATGCAAGATACAGTTAATAGATGAAGAACCTGTGGTACACACTACACGAAAAGTTCCACAAGCCTTAAGAGCTTCAAAACATGACAGCAAATAGTATCCTTCAGAGAATAAAAGAACTGATAGATTGGGTTCACTCCTTAGTAACTGTAGAGAAAAAAAAAGGAGGGGACTTTGGCTGTATATGGACTCTAAGGAGCTGAACAAAACCAGAGAACACTTCCACTTGCTCACAAGAAGAGAACTGCTGTCAGGTGGTAGGAACCAAATTCTTCAACAAATTAAATGTATCACTGGATTTTGGCAGATGCCCTGGGACACTGAGAGCTCCAAGATCTGACTTCGAACAGACCATTTTGACAGATGCTACTTCTTCACACTGCCTTTCGGAACACGTTCAGCTCCAAAAATATTTCACAATACAATGAGCCAGATCCTAAAGGGTGTAGCACATATGAAAGTGTTTGTGGATGAACTAATAATTTGGGGCAGCACTGCCACTGACCATCAGGAATAATCGAGGAGAGTACTGGAAACTGTGAGAGCTAATAACATTAAACTGAATACAGCCAAATGTCAATTTCAAACAACAAAAACAACATAGTTGGGAAAGAGACTGACCTCGAAGGGAATCTTGCCCAATGAATCAAAGGTTCAGGCAATATTGAACATGCTGAAACCTGAAGATAAAAAGGGAATTCAAAGACTGCTAGGCATGTTGAATTATTTCAGCAAGTTCATATCTAACTATACAGCTTGCACAACTCACCTAAGACTTGTGCTCCACCAGGTCACCAAATGGGCATGGATGCCAGAGCATAAAAGGGAATTAAATTATTTAAAGCAGGTTCTGATATAACCTCCAGTGCTGCAGTTCTTTGACTCATTGAAGGACATCAAGCTCTGCACACATACTTTGAAAGGAGGGCTGGGAGCAGTACTAGACCAGTGTTATGGAACGGATTATGATTGGTTGCCACTCTTATATGCCATAGAGAAGATGTATGCATAAACTGAAAAAAGATATGAGGTCTGGTGTATGGATGTACAAGATTTCACAACTTTCTCTATGGTTGTAGCTTCAAAGCATAAACTGATCAAAACCACTGATTGAAATACACAAAAAGGGATTTGGAGAAGCACCACCCTGGATATAGTGACTACTTTCGAAAATACAAAAGTATGAGGTGTTTCAACCTGGATGCCATTTAGTAATGGCAGACACACTATCAAGAACTTATGCTTCAGGTGTCAATACACAGCTTGATGACCTGGAACAAGCAGTAAAC
Organism: Terrapene triunguis; assembly: GCF_002925995.2. NCBI lineage: Eukaryota > Metazoa > Chordata > Testudines > Emydidae > Terrapene > Terrapene triunguis. Next base: position 1,642,360 of record NW_020699373.1, read on the forward strand.
ATACCTGTGAACATGGTAAGTGTCACATGCTGTATCTCCAGGCATATGGGATGAACTGGAGACAGCAACAGCTAAAGATGAAATGTTGCAAGCAATGATACAAGCAATAAGTAAAAGAGGGAAAAAAATCCAAACTTCCCACCTGCCTAGTCCCGCTATAAAACAGCTTTCAGTGATTGCAGGAATGCTCTTGAAGGGAACACAAATCACAGTTCCAATAGTGATAAGGAAAATATTGGATTGAATACATGAAGGGTACCTGGGAATGACCAAATCAAAAAGAAGAGCTAGAGAAGTTGTATTCTGGCCACAGATTAATAATGACATCGAAGAAATGATGGGACAGGTGTGCAACATCAGAAATACAAAAATTCCCAGCAGAAAGAATCCAGCAAAATTAATCACTTGCAATTCCATGGGACAAAGTTGGAATTGATGTGTTAAACTGGGGAAGACATGATCACCTGGTTATAACCAATTTCTCAGAAGTAGTCAAACTTGAAGATACCACATCTGCAACTGTTGTCAGGCACATTAAATCTGTATTTGCTTGGCATGTTATTCTGAGAATAGTAATAACTGATCATGGACTACAATTCAAGAACAGGGAATTCCTGGACTTTGCTAAAATGTACGACTTTCGGCATGAGACATTAAGTCCCATATACCCTCAAGCCAATTAATTATCTTAATGTGGAGTATGTATAGTGAAGAACGTGCAGAAAAAAAGTGGATGCAAGAGAAGATCCATTTCTATCACTACTCCAGTTACAGAGCTACATCACCACAATGTGGAAAGTCACCTACTGAACTCCTTTAGAGCAGATGTATAAATATTCTATTACCAAATATGGATACAAATGAAGGATGACGAAAGAGCCTGTGATAGTGAGAAAAAAAGACTAGGAAAGTACAATCAGATAAAATAGTATGATAAAGGAGCAAGACGTCTTCCATTGTTAAAAACAAAGACAAAAGACAAAAACAAAGTAGTAAGAATTTGACAAGTCGAAGCTACAATGATCAAAGAGGAGTTACTTCGCTCTGGACTCAGTGACCTCAGATGAAAGCACAACCTCATGAAGGAATAAGCATCTGCTCAATATACCTGACAACTTGGCTGAGACAAGTGAAGTGAGAGCAGACATACAAGTTGAAAACCATTCCCAAACTGACCCTGTTATTGATAATGAGGCAGAACCTTAGAGAAGGATTTGACCAAAGAGGGTTTGCAACACAGCAGATTGGAAAGATTGCTGAAATGTCCCAAGAGACTGATTGAGACATGTTAAGGTTGTGTTTAGCAACCTGAAGAGTTAGGTCAGTTAGTGAATTTGTAATAGTTTGATAGTTTAATTTAACAGTGTTTTAGTTCAGGCAGGAAATTTCAAAAAGGGATCTAAAAATGGGAAGATGTGCTGTACAGTAAGTCCTCCAGGAAGTGTAGAGATGCCAAACTTCCTGTATACTATAGATACAGTCTTTAGTTTGCTGGGACACACTTCCTGCTGGGGGCAGTCACAAAGAAGCCCAGCATAAGGCAGTTGCAGGCTGAAGCTACACAGAGTAGTAGAAAGTTTGTTATCTCATTTCTGTACCTATGTCCTGTTCATATTAAGGAGTTTATTATGACAACAGTCTGGTCGTCAGTGTGATATCACAAAAGTCAGACTAAATGATTTGGTGGTCCCTTCTGATCTGAAACTCGATGATTCTATGTCAGAATTTTCACCTGACATTCAATATTGGTATTTCCACAAACATATATCAAACAGTACTGTAGATTAGATGTTTTCTCTGGGTGAAATGTTGCTGTCCAAAAGGCCCAAGTACCATTAAACCACAGGGGTTCTGCAGTGCTGCAGACTGCAGACCAGGAAAAGGCCAAACAGTAAGACTCTGTCCTCCCTTGAATAACTTTCTTTCCACCGTAATGCAGAAAGAAATTTTGGGGAAGGAAGGAAGTGACTAGTGGATCTACAACTACATGGTTCTACTATCTTCAAATCTGTCTCCCCTGCAAGGAATGAGTGCACAGTGCTTATTGCAAGCCCATGGACTGTAGTAAAGGCCACGAAGAAGCCACTCGGCTACTCTACCTTCTACTCACAGGCTGTGGGGGGAAAATTAGAAGGAGGCCTGCCAGTAAATCCTTCTTGAAAAATTTATTTACTGTGGCTGGTGGATCATTTACCCCTTATGTAGTGATTAATACTTCACTTTCTATACTAATGAGTCTTAGCTAGAAATGAATTTTTCCTTTCCTTTTCATGTCACAAATTAACCTTCTATAATGATTAGTGTTTGCATCATTTAATTTTATTGTCATGCATAGCTATAAAAGAGACATTAAAGACTCCTTTCCAAATAACTACTGAATTATTCGAATCCGGCTTACCTTATAGTAGGGCATAAGGAGAGTGCAAATGGCACAATGGGGTTCCATTTTGGCTGCAGCTGCATTATATTCTTTTTCAGCAATGAAATCGGGTGCTCTTTTCTGCCAAAGGTGGACAAGAGGTTTGGCCCATGACTCTGTTTCTTGCACTTCCTCTTCGATTAAGGGAGTCTCAAGCAGTTCTTAAAGAAAATAAACACTTGGTAAAACTGTATTCTTGGGATGAAGGCAAACAATACTGAAGTATCCATCTGCACTAGCAATGAATAGCAAACAGTGTCAAAAGAACTTCGGCATGTGAGAACAAATGCAAAATAACACAATTATGTGGTGCGGTGAAGAGGTCCACAGTACAGGGTAGCGAGGAGAGCTTTGCCCCTGTGCTACATGCTTACTTCGCCACAAAGAGCATCAGGGAGCATTGCAACACTTATATTCCTTACAATTTGTGTTTATACTCAGATTTGCAGAGTGAACACCTATATCCCCCATCTCTTACTTCCTCCAACCTCTGCCTCTTTCCTAGTATGCACTTGCTTTAACTCCCACCACTGAACCATGCTAGAGCCTGTCAACCAGCACCAAGCAAGTCAGTTGGTTTTCCCCAATATGATGCATTTTGATTTGCTTTTTAAAATATCTTTATATTCATTTTCTGCAGCATATAATGCACAAATATTTTGGACTTTAAAAATATGCAATTCTGAGACACAATCAGACCTTGCCTATGATCAGGCTCAGGTGACGTTCAGTGGTGGCTGTGATGCCTCCTGCTGAGAGCCTGCTGGGCCATCACATGAAGGAGGATCCGGTGTTCTCAGGGATCTGCCTTTTCAGACCTGAAAGTAAGTTTGTCTTACTTGTACATTGTGTCCCTCTGAAAACCCTCACAGTGCCTGAGACTAATAGGTTACTCCTTCCTCTCTTCTTCACACAGGTAGATAGATCCTTTCCCCCCAGGTGGATTTTTGCCACCTCACCCTATGAGCAACCTCTGCACCAAATTAGCTGGGAATTCCATAGCAAATGACTAATTTTACCCTATTAAATAAACTACACACATGCTAGAAATGTCCAGTCTTCATCACAGGGAGCTGGAACTCTCACAGAAGCAAAGTTTAGGGGTAACATGCAATTAATTTCTGTTCAAGTCTCCCCAGATTTGGTACTAATGGGATCTGTCTAATTGTAGCTCTCCTGCACATGGAAGACCCACGATGAAAGGTGAGAGGATTAAAACAGCCTTGACTCACATCACTGAACGAAGGACCTCCCAGGCATTCTCCCGGGAGGCATTCATTTCTACTGAGTAGCACCTGGGAAATGTGTGAAGAGAACACTGAGTAGGGTATGGCATATCTCTAGGACAGAGGATGATGCCCTTTCTGCCCAGGAGGCAGCTAGCCCTCAAATAAAAGTAAAGCTAGTAGTTATTCATAGGACAAAGAACCTCTGCAGCTCTGCATGATTCTTTAATACTAGTTCTACTAGTTGAATTTTACTCTCCTGAGTGCTAGAGACAAAGAACATCAGGCATAAATACATACAGAGAATAGTCTAATCTTTTAGAGGATTTCTTAACTGGGATGGAAGGAAGGAAGGAGAGTGCCCTCTTCTCACTGGAGACTTGCAAGACAGAGCCACCAGTTCTGGCTACCAGGAACATCCTTTAACCAATCACGAAGAAACAGGTTTTAGTGGGTTGAAAAGATAATGACAACCCCTTTTCAAGCCAGACTGAGACTGCAAGAGAGAAATAATTCCTTGGGCAGCATGGCAAACTAGTCTAACTCCCATCAAGAAGCTGCTTACTAATAGGTGTCTGTCAGGAATGATGTAGAAAATGGGGTCCTGGGACAAGAGACTTGGAGTAAAATCTTGTCCCCATTGAAGTCAATGGCAAGACTCCCACTGACTTCAACAGGGCCGGGAATTCACCCTGGTGTTGCTTTAATGGGTCCTCTAGGACTAAATTGGTGGAGACACACCATGTGACCTCCACATGGATGGCAATGATCTCTTTAGGATCCCTGGACTGCATAGGTATGGGGGGGTAGAACTCCCTGTTCACTCTGTGAAGGGGAACCTGTTTCCCAGCCTTAGTAAAAATTTGCTGGAAAACTCTGCAAAGATAATTTTGTGGACTTTTATTACTAGTAAATCACCCCAGGTGCAAAGAACAACAAAATCAGGAAAGATGGCTGCAGGGAAGATTATTTGACCCTTGTGGCAAAGTTTCTCTCTGAAGTGATCCCCTTCCACATACACACACGCATATACCCATGATTAAGAATGATCTCAGTGGTTCTTGAGGACATGAAATTTCTATGCAGTCAGATGAATGGTGACTGTGAGGTCTTTGAGATGGGAATTTTTAGAAAAATGGAAGGACAGGTAGGTATCTATTACGGATACTGAAAACCCTGGGAATGGGGAGAGAGGAAAGAGCAGAAAGCTTTGAAAAGTCATTGAATACAATTTAAAGGAGAAGAGATAGTTCTATAGTGTGGTGTTCATTTTTAACAATGTATTTATGAAGATTAGTTTCTTTCAGAAGAAAACAATATAGAAGAGTTTAAGTAAGCTGGATCATCACATTCCTTCAGCCCATGACTGCCTTCACCAGCTTACAAAGAAGTAAAGGCTTTATAGATCTCTTCCTCTGATAAAACTATCCTGAATTGCCATAAAATATTATAAAGCATAATAGTTGTATTGGTGATGAGTACAGAAATGAATTATTTTCATATAAACATAGTATGTGGCCACATATTAGATAGAGGAATTAATAAACTGACATATACTACATGTAAATTTATTTACAATGTTTACACTGCTATTCAAGAAACATTTGCCCACAATGTACATACAGCAGACTTGAGAAAAACAGGAAATGTATGAGAACAGCAGTTTCCAAACCTAAATTCAGTTTACAGATGGCTATTGGGTGACATGCAGGTACAAAGTGTATAGTTAACAATGTAGGAATAGTTGGACAAATTAAGATTTCCAGAATATAGAATCCACCTTTAACCAAAAGTTCCACCATATTTTTTTAAGTTAAAAGAGTTCTGTTGAGCATATTTACAATACCTTAGAATCTTGAAATAAAATATATTGTTCCCTGCCATGACAACACCTATCAGTGTTGTCATTTTCAATACGACAGGCATAGATTATTATTTCTTATATTGCCAATGTAGCAGAAGACAAGGAGTTAATGTCTCTTGCACTTTGCTCTCTGGCAACTCCCTAACAAATTTTCTGGTGGAGGATTTACATCTACCCCCTTTTACATACTCTGTCATGAAGTTTCTCAAACCTCTGTTCTTGGCCCCTTTCTCTTCTTTATTTACTTTTCCTTATAAAACAACCTCATTGCTAGCTTCATCCTTCTTATGTTCAATAGCTATTAGCCAGGATGGGTGGGGATAGTGTTCCTAGCCTCTGTTTGTCTGAAGCTGGGAATGGATGACAGAGGATGGATCACTTGACGATTACCTGTTCTGTTCATTCCTTCTGGGGCAACTGGCATTGGCCACTGCTGGAAGACAGGATACTGGGCTAGATGGACCTTTGGTCTGACCTAGTATGGCCATTCTTATGTTCTTGCTAATTTCTCTCCAGAACTAAACTTCTCCCTCAACTCACTTTTGAACCTCTCTATTGTCATTATTTTTAATATTTATATTAAAATTGCACTTTCAGACAGATTTGGAGCGCCACTGAGCTAAGCACTCTGCAAACACACAGGTAGACACAATCCCTGCCCTGAGGAGTTTACAATCTATATCTTCCAGAAATGTGCACAGGGCTGGGAACTGTTGACCTGATTCTCAGCTGGCGTAAAAGGAGATAACTCCATTGACTTAAATGGAGCTTTGCCCATTTACACCAGGTCAGCATAGAAAAAAAAAAGTATTGTTCTTGAGCAAATCCCACAAAAAAATTGGCTATTAAGGATTTTTTTTCACATTTCTTGTTGGCATTTAGAAACCCTGAGATGTTTCCCTCTTCCCTCAAATATGAGCATTTGACGCAGCAAATCCATTACTTCTGATACAGTCAAAACTCTTACTCATGTCAACTGATTACCTGTGTAAGGATTGCAAGATTGACCCACTACTAGTGCCTCGTGGAAAACTTTGAAAAGCATTTCTGCAATTTATCCAGTATGTCAGACTTGCTGCTCAATTCTATAATGATCCATTTTTTGATTACTGACTACATCAACAAAGAACCTCTCTATTCCTTAACAGTTCATCTGTTCTTGTTGCTTATTCCCCATCTGATATCATAATACTCTATATCATACAGTATAATTATTTCCATAGCTACCAATGATGATGTCACAAGTGAGGCTACACTTCCAAAGGAAATGAGCTGCAGGAACAGATTATTCTTTAATGCAAAAATACTTTCACACACAAAAATCTGCTCAGGAGTAGACCTGAATGCTTCACTTTGAGAATACACATTATACACCGGTATCCGGACTTTTTAACAACAGAAACTCGGTTATCTGGTTCACATTCTTATAAACATTCTGTTCTCCCAGGGCTGGTTGGCTCAGCAGAACATCAGCAGATAAGACTCTATGGATGAAGTCTAACAGCATATAAAATCATATGTGCTCACATCCTGATATGGGTAGGAAGCTATGCGAGGGGAACTGGCCAGCAGACTTAAGATCGTGTTCAAAGTCTTCTGACCTGGGAAAGTCCTCTGACTGCAGAAAGTGTTTGCTGGGCCAGCTCCCCTGGTTGTGCATTGAAGTCTTTATTTCCTGGAACATGACTGCAGTACAGAAAGTGGTTATGTGAAGTCAAATCTTGGGATAATGAATCTGACCTTCCAATAATCAAGAGTTTCAGTTATCTGATGTTCAGATAAAAAAAATCCTCAGTCAAACTTTGGTTAATTTCTATGAGCTGTCACTAAGGTAAGTGAACATTAAGTACCTTAACTAGTTGCCAGCATCGCATCAATAATGCTAAAAAAACACTCTACTAATTCATGGGGTGCAATTAAAAAATTAAGCTAAACAAAAAGAAGTTATTCTTAAACCGAACGAAGAGCGTCTACACACAACCTTGCACCAGCTTAACTAAGCTGCTTTTAAAACAAACCTTTAGTTAAGCCAGTGCAAGTCTGCATGTCGATAAAGCCTAAAAGAAGTCAGCTAGCACCAAACGAGCACAGCCAGGAAATTAACTGAACAAAATTAAACATCACACTATTTCTACAAACGGAACATTTTACACTAGCATCCGTGCCAAGGTCAAAATATGATTGTAAGGAGCAGGCACAGAGTAGTCTCACATCAAGCCAGCATTTCACTTCATATGCTTTCCAAGTGCAATAACAACAGCCACTTATATAACAGTCTTTCATCCATGGATCTCAAAAACCTTTACAAACATTAAGCAAGCTCAGAACACCCCTATAAAATGGGTAAGGAGTATTATTAGTGCTGTGCGTCTCTTACAAAGTTTGGCTTACTAAGTGAGCTCCAAAGTTTTAAATCACAGGAAAGTAGAATGAAGCAGTTCATTTCAAGTCTCTTATCTGAGGGAGAAAAAGAGGAGGAAAAAAGTTTTGAAATTCCGCCAACTTGAACTGGGTTATGAGTTCAAGGTTCAGAGTATTCACAAACTTCATCCCATGCTGGTGAACATGGGCTGAGGTGGTTCCTGCAGCTGGTGAACCTCCTTTTCTCATAGTCTGTTGGAGAAATAGACCCTCACCCTCAACTATTCCCAGAACCCTAAATGAAGACCAGTTCCCCTAGTTATTCACAGAACTCTTTATGCACTGAAATCTGAGTGCGGCACATAGACTATATGTGCAGCAAGTATGGGTAGGGATAAGTATGACAGGAACAGCTGGAAATTGACCAAGCCCAAACAGGTAACAGCCATATCATAATTTGGAGGACACCTGACAGAACGCTGAAGTGTCTTAGACGCAGATCTCCTAGTGAACAAAGCTTTACTGAACTCGGAGCAATAGAAGACTGAGGTGTGAACCTGAAATGCAGTTACAGTGGAGAAGACGTTCCTACCAAAGAAATCACTGAAGCACTTACCCCAACGGGGCCCTAGCCTTGCACATTGACAACCTATCCGAGGCATTTCACCCAGGTGAATAAGTTCAGAACAGACTCCTACCAGTCAGGACATAGCTTGAAATGGGCAGGAGATCACAGCCCTCCTAGAAAACAGGGCTCTAGAGGGTTCTGTAGGAGATGCAGGTGCCACCAACTCAAGTCCAGAATTTCTCAGAGAGACTGAGGAAGAAAGCAGAAGGAGAGATATTGTCTTCAGCTAGGAGGCATCCCTCTCATCCAGCCTGAGCACCTACTGATGGGGGAGGGGTATAGCTTACTATTCTGGAGGCAGTAAGGCTTAATGTGTCCCCTCTGAGGCTCCCATGAGGTCTAGTGGGCAGGGAAAGCTCAGCATGCTTCCGGGAACTGCTGTGCCTTAACCTCACTCGTCTACACTCTCTTGGCAGGCCTTCCAGGTAGTAAGTACATTTCACATGTTAATTGAAGAGCTGTCCTTCTAATTTGCAAGTTTAAGTTCCTGTTTATGCACACAAATTTGGGTTCTGCGTGTACAAATGCTCAAAATGTGCATGCGCAACTTAAGAAGCTGGTTCAACACCTGGTTGAGAGTTTGACCCTAGCTGAGTGTTCAGTGGAGTAATTGTGTAACTCTCAAGGAGTTGTTCTAGTCTACGTATGAGATGTTTGTGTGAAACACACAGGTCTCAGAGTGACCACATACCAGACGTCTGAAATGGTTGCCTTAATTTGAGGAAAGAAAATGTGCTCTTAAGTTGAGAACTTGCATTCCAAATCAGAGAAAAATTTCCTGATTGAGTTTTAAACCCTCAAAGTTGGAGTTTATACCGGAATGCTGGAAGAGCTTTTACTGAGCTGTAATGGGCAAGTTATGACACAATGTTTGCTACTTGCATTCAACTGGTGTTAGCAAAAGAAAAACTATAATACTAGCAGTATTAGTTCCAGATTTAACATGGTTGTGAAATGCTTAGATGATAAATTGATATCATCTTAGTATAAATGGAGTACCATTTCTGGCCACTACAGTTTTCTAATACTACTTGTAAGCTTAACAGCTCAGCACTTTAGGAAGTACATTTTCTGTCCCTGAGCAGCTGGTCTTTTTGTTTGTGCTTTCATGAGTACATTGTATGCTTCTTGTAATTCCACCTACATTTCTGGCTGTGTATTGCACAACATTTTCTCACGAAACAGTAAAACGAATGGATCACTATCTTCCAAAACATTTATTAATTGGATTATGTGGGCATTAAAGGAGATTTTTCTTTATTAATGAATCTTTTATTCATTTAATAAATCCTTCATTACATCCACAAGCCAGACAGAGAACTGGATTCCCAATATTTGGAGGCACTTTTATGTTGCTGTAAGTGACATCTCGTTATCTGTGCTGCCTGGAAACTGTACAGGTTATGGCAAGGTTAAGTATTTTGTTTCCCAGGGAAACATGGCATATGCGATTTATTTCCAAAACAGAAGTATTAACACTCCATGAAATAATTAACAACTTAATATAAATTAATAAATATTGCCAAAGGATACATCCTATTGTATGAGAGTTCAGACTTACTGGTACTGATACTATACTAGCAGTAACAGTGCCAAAACTCCATACCATTTGCTAGATAATACACTCTTAAGACAGAAACTGAACCTCATATAGGATAAATTAATGTATATAATATAACTAATGACATACCAACTTTGACTTTTGCAAATACACACTTGATGCTCTATCATCTTACTTGTCTCAGGGAGGAAGAATTTTTTTTTCTTTACTACCTAGACAAAATAGGAAAAATAAGGACCAGGACTTCTTTTAGGAAAAAGGAAAATCTCTTTTAAAACAAACAACATGTAAACATTTACTGTGCTGCAGTCCAAATAACTAAGTGAATAATACATTAATGAAAGCAATCCTTGTTTTCAGAAGTGTTTTAGTTTAAAAGTTTGGGGTAACTTATTTCAACACTCAATATTATCTACTTTGAACAAATTTTGCTTACTAAGTTAAAGTGAAATTCTCAGAAGGGAAACATTTGGGCCATTTGCAGAATGAGCTGTTGCCAGTACTTGCTGATCTAACCTAGCAGATGTGAAAAGCCATAGACTCTAATACAGTACAATTTTCTTTTGCCAATCTCAACAATGATTTTGCTGCTTGGGGTTATGTTCCACTGATGTTTTCTGGCTGTGTACAGCACCATTCTCTGCTATGAAGAGCATAGCAGCATCTGTTATTTTTCAGGTACTTGAGCATAATCTCAGCCCTGGGAGGCATTATATGTAGCTTCAAATGTCCTGAAAGGAATTAAAAAAAAAATCGATTCACTCAATTAGAAAAAAAGTTGCAACTTTGAAACTTCGTTGTTCCTGTTTTATTTCTACAAACTAGATTTCAGAAATTGTTTCATTTTCTCCGTGAAGAATGCAATAGGTTTTACAGCATAGGATAAAAAATGTTAATTTTGTGAATATCTCATAATAACAGTTCTGTAAAGTCTGTGTTATTTATTTGGTGAATACGTCTGATGGATGAAGTACAATTAAGTTCCACGGTTCTCATAAAAGTGGTACAGGAGGAGAGACAAACTGAATTAGGGTATTAAAGTCTAAACCTAAGAGCTCCTGGAACAAATTAGTTTTAGATTAGAATGGAAACTAACTAGGTGCATTTATAAACATTAGTAAAATATCACAAAACATGTGACACATCAGTCCTATCTCAAAATGTTTTAAATATGAAATTTAAAAGAGTATGTAAATAACTAGAGTTTCACTTAAATGACACAAAAACAATTAGTAAAGAACAATTTTACATCATTTTAACATTTATTCAGATAAGTGTCAATTAATTAAACCCTATAGGACTTGGCTGAAGGACTGTATCCCTTATACTCCCAGAAACTCCCAGAAAGAGAACTGAGGGCTCAAAGCGTGCACAATCAGGCCATGTATTTCTTACGTTACAGACTAATCTAACAGGAATAGAGCATGTTTACACTCTAAACCTCTGTTTTACTGTGCTTAATGACTCTCATTACAAAAAACATATTTCTATTTCATAACATGAATGGCAAAAATCCCAGCTAAAGACACAGATTTAGGGGCCAATCCTGCATTCTTTGAACTCCCAACAAAAGCCGATAGAAGTTTTGTATGTACAAGGAATACAGGACTGGGCCCAAAAAGTTAAGACAATTTTTTCAGAAATGTTCACTAATTTTGGGTACCCAACCCAATAATCACCTGAGTTTCAGTAGTATTACCGATATGTACCCACAGCTCCCACTGATTTCAACTGAAGTTGAATCATTGCTTCTGAAAATCAGGCCCAAGATGTCTCCAGTTGGATGCCCATATACTGAAGCACCCACAAATGTGGGCCTAAACACTCATTGGTTTACAATGGAAGAAAATGCACCAGTTTACCCCCTCAACCAACTAACTGGTTGTGTAGTGCCTGGTACCATGCACTAAAAGTTCTGTGCTCTTTATACTACTCCCATTTGAAACATGAGTAGATCAAAGTAGCTTAGCAGCTTGCCATACACTAGCTCTCCAGATAGACCCTATGACTTCAATAGGGTTGCATAAATGTAAAGGAGCAGAAACTGGATTATTAAAATACTGATGTGTAATATATTGTTGTATGTACATTTACTACACAGACATAGTAAAGAGATACTACAGGTTTGAGGCCTGACTCCTCATTCCATTACACCAATGTGATTTCATGGTGTAAAATTGATGTATAGAAGTGGTAAATAAGACCTTTTATGTTTCAGCAAGATATGTGAACTATTCCATACAGAGGGGAATAAGCAAGATTTCATTTACTTATTTTTATTTCTTCAGTATTAAGATAATCTGAAGTTCTGGGCACAAAAACAAAGTAATAAAACATACACAATTCACTATGGAGAGAGCCCAAATATCACCCCTACCGGAGACAGCGGATAAGGCTTATATTTTTAGTGTAAACTTAGTAGGTAAAATCTATTTAGATTATGTCTACGGTTATTTCTTTTTTCAAATGTCTTTCTGATTTCAAGGAATGTTACATATTAATGAACATTCTAATCATTATGATTTTCTAAGCCACTAAACAAAGTTTGTCCAACCTATGGCCACAAATATACATATGGAGGCTTAGCAAAAGTGAAAAATAGTGAAATCTTGGCAAAACCTAGCATTTCTCACCTAGCAATAAAAGGGAACTCTGAGACATGACAGGCTTAGCTGTTAGTGTATATCCTATTTACTCCAGAAATTAAAATGCATTCTCACTGATCAAACTATCTAATGTACAATCCAATAAAATAAATATTTATATAGCATCATTTTAACCTTTAAATTGCTTTAAAAACATTACAGACAAAATTCACCAGCACACTGCAGCTGCTTTGTGCCATTCCAGTGATGCAAAGCAGTTCTAAGCCTAGTAAACTGAGTTTATGGCTGCTTTCCATCCCCAGAGCAGCACAAAGCATCAGAACAGCAGCAGTGAATCTGCTCTAAGTAAATAATCAATCTCTGCATAACCAATGTTGGGCAAAGTACATATTTAATTTTAAGGGCTGGCAGTACTCTCATGCTTACAGTTAATAATGTGCTTAAGTGCTTTGCTGAATCAGGGCCTTGGGTAACTAAGTATTATCATCATTTTATAGATGGGAAAACAGAAGTAGAGAAATTCAAGCGTCTTGCCCAAATTCACATGGTGAATCAAGGGCTGTTGGGATTGTAACTCAGAAGTTTCATGCTCCCAGTTCCCTGCACAGATCACTAGAACCTGTATCTCTTAAATGCTTCATTAATATGGTACAAGTACTGGACAGCAACTGTCCTCAACATTTTTCAGTGATCAACTTTTGGAGTTTAACCTTTTGTGCAATGTCAGAGAGATGGTATCACAAACAGAATAATACTTAACTAAGAGAACATTTTGGTACAATAACATGAGTGTTATAATTGAGTGTCTTACAGTGCAGATGGTCTGTATAGTAGTTACAGATTTTGGCAGACAAAGATAATGATAATTCAACAAACTCATTCTTTAATTTAAAAAAACTAATTGCTAGGATACCTTTTAACTATCAGATACTGTGGGATATTGTGTATCCATATTCCAGTGAACTCATCCTTCATAAGTCATACATTTTCCATTTTCTCTTTGGACTGTAATTACAAAACCAGAAACTAGTCTGTGGAAGATAATCTTACAGAAGAGACATCTGGCTCCTTGGCAAACTTTATATCCAATTTGCCCGGTGAGACTGTAGCTACTTATGGGAAGGCTGCTGAGAAGTAGTGCTAATACAGCAGGAATGCCATTTTCATTTTGGCTTACTTTTAATCCTAGGGAATTTGCACATGGCTGTATATCTGAGACTATGGTTCTGTATCATTGTTTCGTGAGACAAAATATATTTTCTCTATACAAATTTTCAAAGCATCTATGAAAATTGCAACAAAACAGGTTTTATTAAAGGTTAATGAGTTTTAATGAACACAAAAAGCTAGGATATTAAGGCTGTCTGTCTGTTACAGAGGTCATGGAAGACCTCCGTGACTTCTGCAGCAGCCAGTGTGGCTGACCCCAGGGCCAGCTGCCTAGGCGGGGAGCAGCCCTACAGCCAGCCGCTCAGGTGGCCCTGCAGCCAGCCGCACCAGCTGCTGCTCGGGTGGCCCCGGGGAGTTGGCCCCAGAAAAGCACCTGAGCAGCGGCAGGTGCGGCTGGCCCCGGGAACCACCTGAGCAGTGGCCAATGGGGCTGACCCCGGGGGCCCCCCAGAGCAGCAGCACTGCAGAGGCACCTCAGAGCAGTGGCCCCCTGAAGGCCTCCCTAGCTAAGATGTTGTCAGGAGTATTTATAGTAAAGGTCATGGACAGGTCACGAGCCATGAATTTTTGTTTATTGCCCATGATCAGTACATGACTTTTACTAAAAAATACCCATGACTAAATCGCAGCCTTAAGCATGATCCAGCGGACAGGGCACTACATGGGGAGTCAGAAGACCTGGGTTCTATTCCCAAATTTGCTACTGACTCAGTGGGTGACATTGGGCCTAGCTACTTATGCCAAAACCTTCCTATATGATCACTAATTTTTGGGTGGCCAACTTAAGACACAGAGTTTATCTTAGAACGGTGTTGAGCCCCCACAGCTCCCAAATGACTTCAGTCAGAATGATCAGGTCTTATCATCTCTGAAGATAAGCCTCTAGGTGTCAAAGATTGATAAAATTTTGGAAAAATTTGGCCTTGAGCTCTCTCTGCCTCAGTATTCCAAATCACAGTTGATTTTTACTCAACTTTGTAAAATGCTTTGAGTTCACATAATGAAATGGTCCATGTGAGGGTTAGGCTAATTTTTATTAGTCCTTTAAAATTAAGTTAAAATGTATCAGAAAAACTTTAGACTACATAAGAATGGGTAGTATATTTTCCACCTAGCTTAATGATATACAGCTACAGTTATAACTATACAGAGCAATGATATATAGCTAGGGTTGTGGTGCTTAAATATACAGTAACTCCTCGCTTAACGTTTTAGTTATGTTCCTGAAAAATGCTACTTAAAGCAAAATGATGTTAAGCGAATCCAATTTCTCCATAAGAATTAATGTAAATAGTGGGGGTTAGTTTCCAGGGAATTTTTTTTTTTGCCAGAAAAAAGACTATAACTCTCGATAGATAGCTAGATAGACAGACAGTACACCTCTACCCCGATATAACGCTGTCCTCGGGAGCCAAAAAATCTTACTGTGTTATAGGTGAAACCGATCCGCCGGAGTGCGCAGCCCCCCCCCCCCCCCCAAGCACTGCTTTACCATGTTATATCCGAATTCATGTTATATCGGGTCGCGTTATATCGGGGTAGAGGTGTATAAGTTTTAAACAAACAATTTAATACTGTACACAGCAATGATGATTGTGAAGCTTGGTTGAGGTGATGAAGTCAGAGGGTGGAAGAGGGTGGGATATTTCCCAGGGAATGCCTTACTGCTAAATGATGAACTAGCACTCGGCTGAGCTCTCAAGGGTTAACACGTTGTTAATGTAGCCTCACATTCTACAAGACAACACGAATGGAGGGAGGGGAGACAGCATGGCAGAGAGAGACAGACAGACACAGCATGTGTGTGAGAGAGAGGCATTGCCCCTTTAAGTACGCTGACCCCACTCTAAGTACATTGCCTTTTTAAGTAGATCAGCAAGTTGAGACAGCAGCTGCTGCCAGCAAGCTCCCTCTGTCCTGACCCCTGTCATATCCCCCGTCCCCCTCGCTCTCTGGAGATGGGGTAAAGGAGTGGGGAGGAGAAGGAGGGGGACACCCTGACATTAGCACCAGTCTTCCCCTCCCCCCCTGCACAGCAGGCAGGAGGCTCCCGGGAGCAGCTCCAAGGCAGAGGGCAGGAGCAGCACATGGCAGTGGGGGGAGGGACAGCTGAACTGCCCGGCAAGTGGTAGCCTGCTGGGCGGCTGCCGCACAGGGAACTTAGGGGAGCTGCCGGTCCACCCTGGTTCCAAGCCCCCACCAGCTAGCTCCAACGGGCTGCTCTTTCTGCAAGCAGTGGATAAAGCAGGCGGCTGCCAAACAACGTTATAAGGGAGCACTGCACAACTTTGAATGAGCATGTTCTCTAAGGCCTGGTCTACACTAGGCTTTTATGTCGAATTTAGCGCCGTTATATCGAATTAACCCTGCACCCGTCCACACCAGGAAGCCATTTAGTTCGACATAGAGCTCTCTTTAAATCGATTTCTGTAATCCTCCCCAACGAGAGGAGTAGCGCTAAATTCGAAATGGCCATATCGAATTAGGCTAGGTGTGGATGGAAATCGACGCTAATAGCTCCGGGAGCTATCCCACAGTGCACCACTCTGTTGACGCTCTGGACAGCAGTCCGAGCTCGGATGCTCTGACCAGCCACACCCCCGGGAAAATTTGAATTCATTTTCATTTTCCTGTCTGGGCAGTTTGAATCTCAGTTCCTCTTTGGACATCGAGGTGAGCTCAGCAGCAGTGGCAACGATGCAGAGCTCTCCAGCAGAGATGGCCGTGCAATCTAATAGAAAGAGGGCCCCAGCATGGACTGATCGGGAAGTCTTGGATCTCATCGCAGTGTGGGGCGATGAGTCCGTGCTTGCCGAGCTGCGCTCCAAAAGAAGGAATGCTAAGATCTACGAGAAGATCTCCAAAGCCATGGCAGAGAGAGGCTACAGCCGGGATGCAACGCAGTGCCGCGTGAAAATCAAGGAGCTGAGACAAGGCTACCAAAAAACCAAAGAGGCTAACGGACGATCCGGATCCCAGCCCCTCACATCCCGTTTCTACGAGGCACTGCATTCCATCCTGGGAGCGGCCGCCACCACTACCCCACCCCTGACCGTGGACTCCGAGGATGGGATATTGTCCGCGGCCGGTTCCTCGTCGGACATGTTAGCGGATGGGGAAGATGAAGAAGGAGATGAGGAGGACGAGGCAGTCGACAGCGCTGGCACCGCTGATTTCCCCGACAGCCAGGAGCTCTTCATCACCCTTACCGAGATCCCGTACCAACCGTCCCCATCCCTTACCCCGGACACAGAATCAGGGGAAGGATCAAGCAGTAAGTGCTGTAAACATGTAAACATTTATTTAAAACAGAACGGTAATATTTATACTATTAACAATGTATATTTATAAAAGTGCTGTAAACTAGTAAAAAAATAATCAGGTACAAAACAGGAATATTTACAAAGGTAACAAATGGGTTTTCATGATTTCTCTGTCTTAGGCTCTTCTCAATTTAGTCCCAAGTATTTTAAAAAATTTTCACAATGTCCCTTACTACATGATTCCGAGGCCCAAGACGCTCCACTCCATAGTCCCAGTGCACCTAGGCGAAAATCCGGTCAATGTGGCCGGGGATTGACGAGAAATCCTCGTAGGAGAACTCCTCGTAGGTCTCGTGGAGGTAGATCTCAAGCCTGTTTATGAGGTTCCGGGGTAGGGCGATCTTAGTGGGCCCTCCGTGGTAGCAGACATGTCCCCTCCACGCCACAATCAAGTACTCGGGGATCATGGCCCGACATAGCATGGCGGCATACGGCCCCGGTTTCTGCATGCTTTCCCGCAGCATGCATTCTCTCTGGGTGTCCGGGATCCTCAGGAGGGTGATGTCGCTCATGACGCCCTGCTTTGAATTAGGGAGGGGAATGTTAGTATTGGGACTGCTTTACAGCCACGCGGTGGAGGGAGAGGGGCAGCATACAGGGATCTTTCCCTGGGACAGCCGCGAGGGGGTGGGACAGGGGCAGAGTTGATGCTGTCCTGATTGCTGGCAGCAGAGACTGGCATTGCTTTCAATGTGAAAGGAGGCCAGTGCTACTACTGGAGTTTTAAGCAGCCACAAGTCTACGGCTTACCATTATTGCCCGCTCCAGAAGTTCAGGTCTCCAGCCACAGTTCTCTGATCACTCCAAGACCACCGCAAGTCCACAGGCACTGAAGGCGACGGCCGAAAATTCGACCTTGTCCTGAGTGCGCATGTGAGAGGTGCAGTGCATGGTCTTGTTCACAGAGAAAGACTAGGTTCTTTGTATACAATTTCATTTATCTGTCTCAGGAATTCACTCCCTTTTTACAATTCACACAGACACATCTGCGACTGTCTCCCAACCCAGCCTGTCAGCACACTCCCAGAGGCTAGCGCAGATTAGGCGGAGGAAGAAGAAGATGCGTGAAGACATGTTCTCAGAACTAATGGGCTGCTCCCGAGCCCAGGCAGCCCAGCAGACACAGTGGAGGGAGAACTTGTCACAAATGCACCGAGCAGTCATGGAACGGGAGGAGAGGTGGCGTCAGGAGGACCAACAGGCTACTGAAAAGCTGCTTGGACTAATGAGGGAGCAAACGGACACGCTCCGGCGCCTTGTGGATGTTCTGCAAGACCGGAGGCAGGAGGACAGAGCCCCGCTGCAGTCTATCTGTAACCGCCCTCACCCGCCACCAAGTCCCACACCACCCTCACCTAAAGTCCAAAGAAGGAGGGGCGGCAAGGGACGTTAAAACTTTCAGTCAACCCCTGCAGACTGCTCTAGCACTAGAAGGCTGACATTCCCCAAAATTTCATAAGTCCTTTCCTACCCACCTCACACAAGCCCCCGTCCAAGTTTCATCCCCCACGTTTCATGTCTGGTTCGCAATAAAATGTTTGTTTCTGTTCATTGCTGTTTCAGTCAGGTTCTTTTGAGGGAGAGTCTGTCTGGAGGGGGGAAGGGGATTGGTAATTGGACAGGACAGTGATCTTTAGCAGGGTACAGAGGTGGTGTCAGGTCCAGCATCAGGACACATACACAGTGCAGTCACTGGTTACCCTGGTCAGTCTGGGAGGTGTTTTTCATGTTCTGGGGGGGGGGTTGCTCTGTGACTTTGTGGCGGGGGAGGGCAGTTACAGATCTTATGCAGCGGTCCTTATCCTGGCTCACAGATCCACACAGCAGGGGATCTGTAACCCTACTCCCCCTGCCAGAAAGTCACATAGCCGACACATACACGCAGTCCCCCCCAGGAGTGCTGGCAGGCTCCATTGAAATAACCAGTCCACCAGTGCGGAGCCTGTCATTCCGGGAGTTTAGAAGCATCATTTGCATCAGAACACTAAACCCGCCCCCCGCCACAGTCTGCGTCCCCGGTTTAAAATATTCTCGCGAAAACAGCAATACAGACAACGGTGTTCATTAACAAAATAGAACTGATTTTATTTTTTGGGAAGGGGAAGGGGGTGAAGGGGGTATGTAACTGGAGAGGATAGTCAAAATGAACTGGGTAAAGAAACGGGGGCAGGTTCAGCTTTTCTGTCCACAAACTGAAAAGTCACTGGTTGCCCTGCTCACTCAGGAACCTAGCTTTCAAAGCCTCCCGGATGCACAGGGCGTCCCGCTGTGATCTTCTAATCGCCCGGCTGTCTGGCTGGGCATAATCAGCAGCCAGGCTATTTGCCTCTAGCTCCCACCCCGACATAAAGGTCTCCCCCTTGCTCTCACACAGATTGTGGAGCACACAGCAAGCTGCAATAACGATGGGGATATTGGTTTCACTGAGATCACAGCGAGTCAGTAAGCTTCTCCATCTCCCTTTGAGACGGCCAAAAGCACACTCCACTACCATTCTGCACTTGCTCAGCCGGTAGTTGAACAGTTCTTTTTCTGTGTCCAGGGCGCCAGTATAGGGCTTCATGAGCCAGGGCATTAGCGGGTAGGCTGGGTCCCCGAGGATGACTGTAGGCATCTCCACATCCCCAAGAGTTATTTTGTGGTCTGGGAAGTAAATACCTTCCTGCAGCCGTCTAAACAGACCAGAGTTCCTGAACACGCGAGCGTCATGAACCTTGCCCGGCCATCCGACATAGATGTTTGTAAACCGTCCCCGATGGTCCACCAGTGCTTGCAGCACCATTGAAAAGTAGCCCTTTCTATTGATGTACTGGCTGGCCTGGTGGTCCGGTCCCAGGATAGGGATGTGAGTCCCATCGATAGCCCCACCGCAGTTTGGGAATCCCATCGCGGCAAAGCCATCTATGATGACCTGCGCGTTTCCCAGGGTCACTACCTTTGGGAGCAGTACCTTCACGATTGCCTTGGCTACTTGCATGACAACAACCCCCACGGTAGATTTGCCCACACCAAAGTGGTTCGCGACTGACCGGTAGCTGTCCGGCGTTGCAAGCTTCCAGAGGGCTATGGCCACTCGCTTCTCAACTGTGAGGGCTGCTCTCATCCTGGTATTCTGGCGCTTCAGGGCAGGGGACAGCAATTCACAAAGTTCGAGGAAAGTCCCCTTCCGCATGCGAAAGTTTCGCAGCCACTGGGATTCATCCCAGACCTGAAGCACTATACGGTCCCACCAGTCCGTGCTTGTTTCCCGGGCCCAGAATCGCCGTTCCACGATATCCACATGACCCATTGCCACCGTGATGTCCTGGGCGCTGGGGCTCGTGGTTTCTGACAGCTCTGTGCTACTCTCCGACTTCAGGCCATCACGGCGGTGTCGTAGCCTCCTCGCCTGATTACTGTTCATCTGCCTCAGGGAAAGGTGTATGATAAGCTGCGAGGTGTTGAGAACGGCCAGAAGTGCAGCGATGGTCGCAGCGTGATCCATGATCGCAGTGCTGTGGCGTCCGCGCTGTCACTGACCAGAAAAGTGCGCGAACTGATTTCCCGCCGGCGCTTTCATGGAGGGAGGGAGGGAGGGCGTTAGTGACGGACGGATGACGACAAATTTTTTTTACCCAGAAGGTATTGGCGGCTCGACCCAGAATTCCGATGGGCAGCGGGGACTGCGGGAACTGTGGGATAGCTGCCCACAGTGCACCGCTTCCAATATCGACGCTCGCCCCGTTAGTGTGGACTCACAAAGTCGAATTACTGTCCTTAGTGTGTCCTTAGTGTGGACACACACGTTCGACTTTGCAATATCGATTCCACATATTCGATTTAAGTAAAATCTAATTACCCTCGTAGTGTAGACATACCCTAAGTGATCAGCAACGTAACAACAATTACCAGGACGATGTTAAGTGAGGAGTTACTGTACTGTCAAAGCAACATGCAGAAGTGTGCAAAATACCTGCCCTATATTTGAGTACTCAAACTACAGAATAGCAAAAATGAAACAACAACAAAAAAAGCCACAATCAAGTTGTTTAAAACCAAGACCCTACCACCCTGCAATACAATATGCTAATACAAAATATATTAATGCTAATGGTGGCAAAAATAGATCAGCCCGTGCCAAAAGGTTAATGGCTTCCTCCCTCCCCCGCCAAAGTAATGCATGGAAGAGCAGAGTAAAGTGGTACTTTCATAGACCAAACAAGGAATAAGGACTTTGAACTAGAATTTAGCAATTTAGGTTTCATGGTCAGTCAATCTATAGCTGCATCTTCACATATGATTTTACTTTCCATTCAACTTGCTTAACCTGCTTATGACATTACTGAATATATCTTATATGACTTGAATAGCAGCTGCTGTTCAGTACATTTCACATGCTGTTGTGACTGAATATAAAAAAAAGCAAAGGAAGCTTTGATTTATATTGCAATATTATATAAATACTATAGCTATAAAACGAGCAATTTCCCCCTAATTCAATCAAACTCTTGTTCAAGCTGCTCTTTCTAGTCACAATAGTCTTTTTCCCCCTCCCTGTTCTCACCTTACAATCGAAGTCAGCAAACTCAATTTGGACTCATGAATGCTATTGAAAATGTTAGAAACATTATAGAAGAAACATGCTAACTCAAACTGTAAACTATAAGGGCAATGAAAAACTTAGTTAAAAACAGATTCTAATGCTTTATGCCCAAATAACGCAGGAAAACAATCTCTGGGGCCAACAAATAAGCATCCATAGTTAATCTACTTACTATTTCTGCTGAACTTGCATTTTATTGCTTAAATGAGCAGAAATATGACTGCATTCAATATAAAAGTATATTACCACACGCTAATAAGCCTGAACTGAACATAAGACTAGGAATCATTATGCAAACATTATTAACATTTGAAGTGTGACATGCAGTTCCTACTGTATTGCTCCACTTATTTTTCAAATCTGGCAGCGTGAGCAGCACTTTCTGGTTTTGATTCCCCAGTAGGGTGACCAGATGTCCCGATTTTGGGGGCTTTTTCTTATATAGGCACCTATTCCCCCCCACCCCCAACCCCTGTCCCCGATTTTTCACACTTGCTATCTGGTCACCCTATTCCCCAATCCCGTCTATTCTTCATTGCTATTCTTCCTTTAGACATTAATTCCATCAAAATAAGCATAACAAGGAAAGACAGACATACAGCAAGACAGATTTTCTTTTAAAAAATTGATTTACATTGAAATATGTACAAACAATTCTGCAAGGAAACCAAGGATGAAGAGAACTCATGAAAGAACAATTGTTACAATAATGGAATCC
The DNA here is from genome assembly GCF_002925995.2 of Terrapene triunguis. NCBI lineage: Eukaryota > Metazoa > Chordata > Testudines > Emydidae > Terrapene > Terrapene triunguis. The sequence continues at coordinate 1,664,818 of NW_020699373.1, forward strand.
CTAAAAATACCTAAGCCAGCCCTGACGCTGCAGAGAAATTATTGGAGAAAATGCCCCAGGTCATAATGAAATCAGAGTTAGTAAAGTAAGTAAAAGTAAGTAAGTAAGTAAAAACAAAATACTTGCAACTTGCAAGTAATCCTATGAACAAAAAGCTGAAATTCTGCTAGGGGTTGATGGGACAAGTCTTCCTCCAGCCATTATGCAGCTTAGTAAATATGGTGAAATTCCAATGAATAGCTGCCCAAGTGTCAGATAATGTATTAATTTTGCCATTAGCTCTTGAAGATAACTTTCTCTCCCCCATCATCCCTATCTACTGTAGGGTCTTAGACTGCTCATCACCATAGCATCGAGGGTCTTACAGATGTGTTAAAGTGAACATACGATGTCTGTATCTTTTTCTCTGTTCCCTTGTATTGTGGGTTTATTTCCATATGTAATTTTGTTGGAGACAGAAAAATTAAGATATAAACCACACATCTAGCATGCACTGCCTCTTTTAAAAATGATAGGCAAACTCAGGAGTTATAGTAGCAAATGACTATTAATACTAGACAACTAAAAAAAATAACAACGTAGTTCAGACATGGGCAAGCTTTCCCACATAGGTCTGCTGATACCTCTCAGTTCACATCAGAAGTACACCTGCAATTCCAGTTCAGAGGTGCTTCTTAGACACAGACTCAGACTTTGAAGGCCAGAATGGACCATCATGATCATCTAGTCTGACCTCCTCCACGTTGCAGGCCACAGAACCTCATCCACCTACTCCTGTAATAGACCCATAGCCTCTGGCTGAGTTACTGAAGTCCTTAAATCGTTATTTAAAGACTTCAAGTTACAGAGAATACACCATTTATGCTTGTTTAAACCTGAAAGTGGCCCGTGCCCCATGGTGCAGAGGAAGGCAAAAAACTCATAGGATCTCTGCCAATCTGACCCAGGAGAAAATTCCTTCCTGACCCCAAATATGGCAATCAGTTGGGCCCTGAGCATGTGGGCAAGACCCACCAGCCAGACACATGGGAGAGAATTCTCTGTAGTAACTCAGAGCCCTCTCGCATCTAGCGTCCCATCACTGGTTGTTGGAGATATTTGCTACTAGCCAAGGCCACTGTAGGCAGTCTCATCATACCATTCCCTCCATAAACGTAGCAAGTTCAGTCTTGAAGCCAGTTAAGTTTTTTGCCCCCACTGCTCCTCTTGGAAGGCTGTTCCAGAACTTCACTCCTCTAATGGTTAGAAACCATCATCTAATTTCAAGCCTAAACTTATTGATGGCCAGTTTATGTCTATTGGTTCTTGTGTCAACATTGGCACTTAACTTAAATAACTCCTCCCCACTCATTGGTATTTATCCCTCTGATATATTTATAGAGAGCAACGGTATATCCCCTCAGCCTTCTCTTGGCTAGGCTAAATAAACCAAGCTCTTTGAGTCTCCTCTCATAAAGTAGATTTTCCATTCCTCTGATCATCCTAATAGCCCTTCTCTGCACCTGGTCCAGTTTGAATTAATCTTTCTTAAACATGAGAGACCAGAATTGCACTCAGTGTTCCAGATGGTATCTCACCAGTGCCTTGTATAATGGTACGAACACTTCCCTGTCTCTACTGGAAATACCTTGCCTGATGCACTTAGGACTGCATTAGTCTTTTTCATGGCTGCTTCACATTGGCAGCTCATAGTCATCCTGTGATCAACCAATACACCCAGGTCTTTCTCCTCCTCTGTTGCTTCCAACTGATAAGTCCTCAGCTTACAACAAAAATTCTTGTTGTTAGTCCCTAAATGTATGATCTTGCACTTTGCACTAATAAATTTCATCCCATTTCTATTACTCCAGTTTTCAATGTAATCCAGATTTTCTTGTATGATATTCCAGTCCTCCTTGATATTGGCATTACCTCCCACTTCTGAACAAAGGCTACCAATCACACAGAGTTTTGCCAAAATTAGTATTGGTTTGATTATGTGAATACACATCTCCTAGGGACTAAGATGATCCTAATCAAACACAGAATTTGAATCTAGGTAGGACTCCAAAGGTAAATGGTAAATTCATATGTGAAGTAAATTAACCAATCCATTTTCAAGTGGACTGGTGTCCAAATCACAAAATTCTAATAGTACCTGACACCCTAGTGGGTAGTATCAACACAGAGGACAAGGACTGAATGGGTGTACAGACTGAACTCTCCTCTCACCCAAACGGTGTAACCTCCAGAATAAGGTTGAAGGCAGAGTGAGAAACTCGCACTGCTGATGCTGGCTTGCAGCAAATAAATGACTTCAGTCTCCAGGGCTCTCAATACAGCTCCTTCTATGAGCACTAATTTCACTTAAAGGTTTAGAGAAAAAGACCAGTTCATTAAATCCATTTAGCCTCATCTATTTTGTATTTCTGACAACACTTCAAAGAAGCACATCACCAAGTACGTATCACCAGAGCTTGCATACATCCCTTGCATGAATTTTAAGTTTTTAATTCATTTTAGGTTGCTGCTAATGGGGAAAGAACTGAATTCCATGCATCATAATCCACTGGGAACCTAATATTCTCATGCCCCATGCAGATGATCATTCATCAGTCTCAAAGAACCCCTCAAAAATTAAACAAACTGGAAATTTATGCAACCCCAAGGAATATACCCAGCAAAAGTATAGATAGAGTGTGACAGTTGGGTCTCACACCACAGATGTTAACAGGCTATGAAGTGCCCAACCTACAGTTATACTAATGATGTAGTTATAAGAATATTCCTGTTATACTAACATTTCCTTGCCAGGAGATCACTCATCTCCCTGAATACCTGAAAAAACAGCAGACTGGTCAACCCCAAAAGATTGGAAATATAAGAAATCATCTGGCAACAATAGAGTCCAGGCGGAACGGTGTAAGAAAATATTAGCTAGAAAGACCAAGAGGAACTGCTAAATCAGTATAAATAGGTGTTTTCAGAGTAAATCAAGCCCTTATTTCAGAGCTCACATTATGGTTTTTGTACACTTCAGATAGTTATCGCCTATTATAATACACCTGGATACAAGGACAACTTAATAAAAAGGTTGGGAAAATGCCCCTTGCCCCTACCTGGATCAGACCCATGACTCAACAGACTCAAGGAAGACACAGAAAGCAGAGCAAATGAGTGCTGTAGAAAGGCCTAGATAGAACAGATTAGATGAGACAGAATTAATACCAACAGCAGGTGATGCTGCAGCAGCTTTTTGGACAGTAAAAGCAGCAGTTGCTCAGAAACAAGGGGATCAGCAGATGCTGCAACAGGAGCAGTCTTTCTTGGGGTAGCTCTCTTATATGACACAAGCCAAACTAATCCTGGTTATTACACATCACTATAGGATAGATGTATATCCCAACAGAGATGCTCTAGAGCATGGAGTATTCTGCACACAGTAACACTTGCTATTACCATCTTTGATATTTGACAATCGATGTTCAAGTATGTGTTGAGAAAAACCTCTGCCCAGATGTTGGTATTCATATTCTGGTTAACAAGCAGATGCTCCCCTTGATCGATGCTCATCTAACCACTGCTCTCCAGCTGGTGTGTCAGGAAGAGAAAGGAATGCTGCTGACTGGATTCACACAGAGAGATGAAAGGACAAACTGTGTCCTCACTGCGAGGACAAAGTGAAGCATTCCCACACCACAAGCGGGACTGGAGGAAAGTGAGAGACCATGGAAGTGGGGAGAGGAATGACAGTAGGATGGTGAGCGTAGCAAGCAGCTGCAGCCTCCTGATAGAAGGCAACAACTGAAGAAACTGGCATCCTTGTAAACAGAGCTCTTGTACTCCCACTAAATATATGTGACCTTGGCATTGCCTTGGTGTCTGTGATTCAGGCCCCCTAACTCCAGCTGCCTCTTGATGAGGCCTCATTTTGCTAAAGGGGCAAGCATTGCTCTTCCCTTTAGTGGCTCATTCACTCTCCATCTTGTGTGCAAGCTCCTCCCACCAAAGTCTATACTCTCTGTTGCGGTTTCGCCCACCGAAGCTAGGAACTGGGTGGCTGCTGGCCTGTAATTGGTGCATGACGAGAAGTCAGAATGAAAAGGACAAGATCGGGAAACTAGACAATTGGAAGGAGCAGAGAGAAATGAGAGTGGTACCAAAGTACAAACCATCTCCATCTTGACCAAGCCTGGAAACCTAGCATACAAGATCACCACCATCTTGAGAGAGAGGAGGGTGAAGGGACAATGGAGGGACTTCTTCAGACTGTTAGCAATACCCACCATTTCCACTGACTGTTTCACACTTCTCACAGCAAGAGGGCCACATGTGCCCGGTAGCTAGCTGGTACCAATTCACACCCGTCCCCAATACACATACACACACAAATGATGTCACCAGAAAGATAATTTTCCTGTTCAAGAGAGAAATGGGAGGGGAGCAAAAAGCCAGGAGACACGGTGACCTGCTGTTAGGCTGCTGCTGCTGTGACAATAGATATAGGGAGGCTAGAAGGCTAACAGCCTGCTGCAGAAGACAGCATGGAGACAACAGAATCCTTGCGATTCACTGCCAGGTTTGTGCCATCTGACCAGCTTATGGCAAGAATAATCCATGTTGAGGTGGAGATCCTCATTTCTGATACTTTATTTTAGCTCTAGCCAAGGAGCCATCATCCACCACAACCACTATAATCTCTCATTTAAAAAGAGCAACTTCACTCCAACCCACCACATATTTAAATCTTTAATTACTTTACCAAATGAATTATAAAATTAATAAAGCCCTTTTTGTGTAAAATTACTGTAACACTGTCTGAAATCCACTCAATCTAGCCCCTCAAGGCATGCAAACATTATAGAGATATGGATCATGTGTCTAAGCTGTCACTAATGTTCAGAAAGATGCTTAACAGCTAATTGAAGTAATGCATTTGGTGAATTTGATCTATTCAGACATTCTCGGACGTAAAGGGAAGAAGAAACAAATGAGAGATTTTAGGCTTAGAATGGGAGACTTATGGACAAGGAAACAACTATAATTACCACATGCAATTCAGTGACACTTAGCTGAGGCTGACTGAATGCATAACGCTGGAAAAGACATGCCAGCCCTGTTAAATTTGTGTTATCCAACAGAACAAAAATGGCTGCAAAGGGGTTTTTTAAGCTGCCTGTACGGTTGCAGCTTATGTCTGGAGGTAGGCTTTCCGTTGTTCATAGACGGAGGCTGTGCAAGTTACACATTCAGGGGGGCTGTGACAGTGCGGGACTCACCCCTGCGGCACCTCCCGCTGGTTGCTCCGGGGATTAGCTCTTTCCAGAGCAGAGCGCCCTCTGCAGGCCAGTGTCCCACTGCCGCTGGCCCCCGTGTCCCTCCCAGGACCTGGTGCCCCTTGTCTTTGGGGTGCTGCCCCCTGGCAATACCCCTGCAGTCTCAGGGTCTCCCCACCCAGGGGAATCCCCAACCCTCTATCCCCACCTTGCCTCAGTCGTGGCCTACTGCCAGTCACCATCTAGCCCCCGCACACTGGGGCAGACTGCAGTGTAAAAGCCACTCACCATAGGCAAGGGGGGTTTGGACCTGCTGCCTCTGCCTACCTGTGGGCTGCCCCCCGCAACCCCAGTACCTAACTGGCCGCAGCCTGGGGGGTTTCCAGGCCGGAGCTCCCCAGCTCCCTTGGCCTTCCCCCAGCCCTGCTCCACTCCAGTACCCTTTAGTACTCAGGCAGCTAGGTCCATCTCCCGCCTCAGCTAGAGGGAGACTGTCTGCTCCTTGCCCACTGCCCTCTTATAACTGGTGCGTGGCCACAGCTGAGGCTGCTTCTCCATTCAGCCTTCCCCAGCCACAGCCCTCTCCTGGGCTGTTTTAAGCCCTTTAAGGACGAAGCGGGTGACCACCCCGCTACAGGGTCCAACCTTTTGCATTCCTTTACAAAGTGTTTTGTAGACATGAATTTAACATACCAATTCATGTCTTTGCTGGATTTACACTTAAAAAACTATACTTGAGTATAGTAACTTTTCATAAACTAAAAAAAAAAAATAAAATGTAGCGTCATTTAATAAGCAACTGGCACCACTGTGTTGAATACATGAGACCTGATATTTTAGAGATGCTCAGCACTCACATTGACTTCACTGGAGGTGTCAGCGCTCAGCACTACTGAAATTCAAGCCCATCAATGTCAGCAAGTTCAGAAGTGAACTATATTTGCCAGTCCCAGCTCCTCTAAGAGCAGCCACCTAGATGAATGCCAAAAATAAGGCAGAAAAAGAAATGAAACGTGATGGAAGTAGAACCGTATTGCTTGCTTGCTTCACATCAGTTTCTATTGTGAGTTTGTCATTTCTGTTTGTTATTGTCCCAAAAATAATTGTTGTCATGGAGGTGAATGATTTAAATAAAGAAGGGCTTATGTTAATTTAACTATGCTAATTAAATTGTTTAAAATAAAGTATATGGTTGTTTTCAATCTCCCGTAACTCGTTTTTTTTTTAAATCTATCATCAAAATATGCTGTTTAAAAAAAACTATTATATGTTAAAAGACGATATACATTCCATATTCCTTTCTATTAAAATACAGCCAAACAACCTAACAGAATTGCTCTGTACTTTTTCTCAAGTATTTTCCCCTAAAATGAATGTTTTGTTATTGCAAACACACGCAAAGGAATTTGACTGAGATAGAGAGTTTTTTTTGTTTTCCCAACTGTTAATAGCTGGTGCTTGCAAACCTGAAATAAAAACTGCTTTCAACAACTGTGATATATCTTATTAGCATGTCAACCCTGAAAACATACCCAGGAGGCCATGATCGATATTTTAATAAGAGATGTCTGATAAGTCATTCAAATCAAAAGTACAGTACCATCAAGTTAGCTACAGGAACTGTTTATGGATGAATCTATAGTAGCTGAGGAGAAAAGAGGCTTCTTTTAGCACTACTTACCAAATATGCCACATAAGAAGATCAAATTTCCTTTGTAACTTAGGGCTTTAACATAAATATTAATCCTACATTTTTGAAAAAAAACATACAGTGAAACTTAAAATTATGATGGGATAAAAACTAAGGCCTTTATTCTCCGTTTAACAGAAAAGAGAACTTTTGCAGTTTTTTAAAATATTTTTAAATGGATGTCATCACACATTGTATGAATGTCAGATCTAATCTGTTCCCTAATTACATAAGTTACATCTCCTGAAAGGATGCAAAATACTGCTTGATGCTCTTGAGTGAAAAACTGAATTTGAATGTGCCACAAGTTTCAAGCTACAGTTTGCAGGCTTTAAGAAAAGGAAAGTGCAGTGACCCAAGAGTTGTGGAAATAAGAAAAAGCACTGCCCTTGGGTGGTGGTGTTTGGGGTTTTTATTGGGGGATGAGGGCTGCTTTTTAGTATATTTACTTACACACACACACACACACACACACAGGGCCGGTGTAACCACTAGGCGAACTAGGCGGCCGCCTAGGGCGCCAAGATTTGGGGGCACCAAAAAGCGGTGCACAAAATTTTTTTTGTACACTACAGTGAAGTCACATCTTACGCGGGGGTTAGGTTCTAAGGTCAGCGCGTAAGAAGAAAATTGTGTATAGTGAAAATTACCATAAAGTACAGTACAGACAGTATACACTAGAACAGGAGTCCTCAACCTATGGCACATGTGCCAAAGGTGGCACGCGAGCCGATTTTTTTTTTTTTTTAAATGGCAGGCTGCGGGTCCCGGCCGCCGCTGAGCCCGCTGCTGGCCTGGGGTTCCGCTCACCCTGGCTGACAGCGGGCTGAGGTCCCAGCCGCCGGCCCTGGGACCCCGGCTGGCAGCGGGCTGAGGTCCCAGCCGCCGGCCCTGGGACCCCGGCTGGCAGCGGGCTGAGCGGGGCCAGCGTCTGGGGTTCCGTCCGCCGGTTCCTGCGTGAACAGAACTCCTGTTCTACTGTATACTGTGTGTACTGTACTTTATGGTAATTTTCACTATACGCGATTTTCCTCTTACTCGCTGACCTTAGAACCTAACCCCCGCGTAAGATATGATTCCACTGTATTCATTTTTGAAAGTTTATAATAAGCGATGCTCCGGGGGGAGGGGAGGGGAGGCGCAAGGGGGAAGTTTCATCTAGGGCACAAAATATCCTTGCACCAGCCCTGCACACACACACACACACACACACACACACACACACAGACACCATTGCTTATAACAGTTAAGGAAAGCAAAAGCACCTTATACATGAGTGAAGCTGGCATACTGAATAGCTTGATGGCTGTACTATATCATTTTGACCTTACTATTTTTTCACAACCCCCTCAGATTGAAATATTATGGGAGAAACCCAATTCTATTTGGATCTATTAAAAAAACTGTCCAGTCTATGGTGGTATCGCTTTGAGGTGCACAGTTTTAATATTGTGGAAAGATTGGAGTGCATAATATTAGGCTCCTTATTTAGGCATCTAAGCGACTGGACTAAATTTCAGAAGTGCTGAGTACATAGCAGCTCTCCTGGAAGTCAATGGGAGCTGCTCTGTGCTCAGTGTTTTTGAAAATTATTTAACTGCTTAAATGTGAATTTAGGAGCCAGATTCTTTGCCCTGAAACCATCTCCTTTGTGCACCACCAAAGCAAGCAGAAAGCTACCTTAATGCTGCTGCTGCTGATTCCCGCACAGAGGAGGAATTGTGTCAGAAATGAGGATAGGGAGGCAGTCCTGGGTAGCTTTAAAATTTCATTAAGGGCTATTTTTGCTTTTAGTTGGCCTACATTTATGCCAGTCTCTTCAGCTGTGCTGAGAATCTGATCCCCAGTTGTTAAAATCTTGAACTTTGCCTGTTACAGAAACTTACTGGTATAACTATATGAATGGTATAAATGATACTCCTGGGGAAATATTGCACCACTGCATATGCACAGAATTCATGTCCCCTGCAGATTTCTTTGCTTCCCCCACAGAAAAATGACTTTCTGACAGGGAAGCAAAGAGAAGCTGCAAGAGCAGTCACGCCGCACCACTCCCTAGCAGCACGGGTACATCATTTCAGGCACCCAGAACAGACAGCGGAGAGGTAAATCACAGTGGGGCTGGGGACACTTCAGCCAGTGGCTCCTAACCCTAAGGCGGGATCAGCTGCTAGTCCCAGCTGGGTTGGAGACAGGGGAGGATGAGGCTTCTTCCTCCCCTGCAAGGAGTGGCTGGGGCTGTTTCAGACCCACCCCCAGAAACTTCCTGCAGCTGCAGGAAGCTCATCATCCTCCCCTGCTTCCTGCCCATCGCTCCTCAGTTGTGGGGGGAGGGGTCACTGTACAGAGGGCTGCTCCCCATCCACACAATCCCCGTGATTCCCCCACCTTCATGTAGCCAGTGGCCTATGCTCCCCTCTGCCATGCTGGAGCCTCTGTATTTATTTATTGGCAAATAAAACGTGCAGAATTTTAAAATATTGTTCACAGAATTTTTATTTTTTTGGCGCAGAATGCCCTCAGGAGTAAAATAAGGAATGTATGTGGGATATGCTCAGTAGCTCTCCATTTTCAATAGATACAGTAAAATGGCTTTGTCAAACCTAGAGAGAGAGAGCAGTCTATTTAATTGTTTCCCTTTATATTTTTAACCAATTGTGGGGCCAGAATTCAAGGTATAATAAAGACTGCCGGTAACCTTTCTGATGTTTTGGAACATCTGTGGTCTCTTTCATGAATCAAGACTACAGATGTCTTTTACCAGAACCGCTTTTCAAGCCTCCAACTGGATGTCTATAAAACAATGGAATCACAATGCAAAAAAAAAAAAACAAAAGTCCAATGAGGTACAGTTTGCAAGCAGGATTGATGTTCTGAAGATCTAGAAATGGTATGTCATAGCTACACTTGCCTTCCTACAATAAGATGTAAAGTTTGCTGCTAAAACCAATTGCTGTGAAATCCAACAAAGGAGATCTGGCTACAGAAAGTGTCTTCATCCCACACACAGCACTTTAAAGGACTTCATACTGTTCTGAGCTTCTTACAAGACAGTTCTAATATGTTTAGGAGAATTTAAGTGAAAACGGGGGAAAAGAAAGGAAGAACCCATGAATTCAGCAAGCATGCTGAAAGCTTTTCAATGGAATTATTCTGCAACTTTAGAAGATTTCCCACACAGTCAAAATACTGTTATCTTCAGCACTTTTGTCATAGTTAAAATATATATGTATACGCGTTTATAAAGACAGACAGATATAATTAGAGAAACACATTAAAACCATGCTCACCTTCATCACTTACTGCCTGCTGTTTAACCAGTGTCATAGGAGATCTGGCCGGGGGTTTACTTAGTGGATGACGCCAACTCTTACATGTTTTCTTTCTTTCAATTTCTGCTAACTGAAAGGGAGAAACCACGTTTAGTTTAGTTGGAAACTGAACAAAACTAATGCTGGTAAGCACGAACATTCTTCTGCTAATAGTATAAAGTATCTACTTTGTTAGATAAATTCTCACATAAGGCATGTAAAAAAAACCTCTCATTGATGGTTCAAAAATTTGTCTGACATTAGTTATTTTGTTAGATCCAGGAGACGGGACAATCTCTCACTTTACTTCAGAAAAAGGTGTGGAAAACAACTTGGTATTAGGACAACATATTAAAAAAACATGCACAGTTTTTCTTCATAACTTTTCACCCATTCAGTTTAGGAACTAAAAGTTAAAATGCAACATTTAAGTTTGTCTTTAAAAAGAAACACAAAGCAACCATTAACATATAATTACAACAAATAAATGCTAAATTTACTGAATAAAGATTAACACTGGCTGAAAATGTAATGTACGCTAGAATACTGCTGTATATTTCAAAACATTTTATCACACTGACTCATAAGGTATTAAATGGAAATGTGCGTGCCATTTCATTTATCTGCACAGCCATGCTATTCACCCTGTGGTGGCTTCATGCAGTTGTCAGTAATTATCATCATATGGGTACTTTTAAAAAAAAAGGGAAAATCAAGTCACAACAGCCTCATTTATCAAGGATCAGTACCAGAGATCACTTCTGGAGTTCGCCAGTCTAGGTAAGGAGGAAAGATAAAGGAGATGACTGACAAAACAATTCACATCCTTGAGAGCAAGAAAACAGCAAATCAAGGCTGTCAGCAGCTACAATACAGAGCTACATACTGTTTACTAAAATACGTGGAGGGAGGAGGATGTTGTGGCTAAGGCTGGGTTTATGACATCAAAAGATGCAACTAGCTGAGCAAAAAAGTAAGGCAGACTGGCCTTCCTAATAGCCTCTGTAAGATAATTCTGTACAACCGTAACACAGAGGAGGTGTACTGGAAAATATTTGAAAAGCCACTTGGGAATGTCTGAGAGGTACCCAAACAGATAAATTAAATATAACCTGTTACACAATATGATCACAACATTGAAAAGATGTTTATAGTACTTAATATTATTACAAGGGGAGGAGTGGTGTCAGGACTTAAATCTCACATCTCTCTAAAAAATTATTAGTGCAATTTTCATGTCTGTAAAAGGGCAAGTGCTGTTTTATTTCTGCCTCTAAATTATATTTCCCCTACTTTGGGTATGTCTGGCAATGCAACAGTCAGTTTTCCTTCCTCTCTGCTAATATCAGAGGCAGGTCCAGTCTGTCATACAGCAGCTACATACTCCTCTTTTCGCTAAGGTCCACAATTGTTCTGCTTCTCTAAGATAATCCTGACTGCCTCTTATCTCAGCATGAGAAAACAGAAATTGTGCATTTTGTAGTGGGTAATAATGAGAAGATTTTACTAAATGTACTAATTAAAAATACAAATTGACACTATTGAACATGAGGACTTCTCCTAAAGGCACCTTAGATGCATCTCGGAAGTCCAAAAGGGATAAGAAGCCTCGTGCCTCCAATACATAACGCCTGTTTCAGATATACCTTGAGGAGTCATTGTACTCTTCGTATGCCTCCAATACCATGTCCTTGCGTTCACCCATCTCAGTGCTAACACAAGCAGGAGAATAAAGATCCACAAGCAAGGGGGCAGACAGAAGCCATAGCTTCAAGTCAGAAATGTGGTCCCAATCCCACTGAGCCCACAGAAAAAAGCCACACTAGCTGATGTAACTAAGAAAAACAAGAGCCTTGTCTCAACCATGCTGCCCCACAGGAGCTCTTCATCAGCTTCTGCAGCAGATGGCCTGGTTGTATCAGCTGCTTTACTTGAGGAAGCCAGTAGCCTATGGGGACCAGTTCCAATGACAAGTCAGCATGTTCCCCACTCCTCTGCCTCATGCCCTTGGGAAGCTATTCCCTCATGAATCCAGCCCACTGTGCTGAAATTTTAACCGGATACTGTACTCTTTCGCCTCTCATTAGACAGTGGTTCATGGCCTTTGATCCTCCATTTGTTCTGGGGTCCTTAACTCAATTTCCTCTTTCTCCCTAAATCAACATCCCACCCACCATCCGTGTATATGGACCACTTCCTGTTGAAGTCCAGGCTCTATCTACGGATCACAAATATCCAAATTATTTTTGTATCATCCTCCTCCATCCAATCCTTCAAACCTCCTTGACATACATGCAAACAAACAAGCAAACCAAAAAAGAGAAATAGTCCATTCTTAGGGCTGGTCCACACTACCCGCCTAATTCGGCGGGTAGAGATCGATCTTCTGGGATCAATTTATCGCATCTCATCTGGACGCGATAGATCGATCCCAGAAGCGCTCCCCCGTCGACTGCGGAACTCCTGCTCGCCGAGAGGAGGAAGTGCTGTCGACGGGGGAGCCTGCCTGCGCCACGTGGACCCGAAGTAGGCACTTTTAGTTCGATATAGGAAACGTCGACTTCAGCTACGCTATTCTCGTAGCTGAAGTTGCGTTTCCTATATCGATCCCCCGCCCCAGTATGGACCAGCCATTAGTGATTCTGATGATCCAGGGCACACTCTAACGGGTCAGGATATTACTCATCTGAGATCTAAGTGATCTTTACTGGAGCCTATTCAGAGTTTCAAAGGTTTGATGAAAACCTTCACTTGTTTTCCATTACCTGACCCTTCCCTCCCCTCCATATATGACTCTTTTTTTTCTAACACATGAAAAGAAAAAATGAGTGGTTTTCATACAAAAAAAATCGAAGAATGAAGAAGGTAAATGTTCCCATTCCTCTCTCACCTCTTGGCTGGAAGAACAGGAGCTCCCTGAAGAAGGGCCTGAAGAAGAAGCTCATGATAGACTTTTCCCATCAATTTTATGATTCTAAGTTATGGAGAGTTCTGAATAAAATGGTTATTCACCTTCTCGTAACTGTTGTTCTTCGAGATGTGTTGTTCATGTCCATTCCAATCAGGTGTGCGTGCGCCGTATGCATGACAGACGGAAGATTTTTTTCCCCATCAGTATCCGCAGGGTCGGCCTGGGCACTCCCTGGAGTAGCGCCTTCATGGTGCCCAATATAGGGCCCTGCCAACCCGACCCCCACTCAGTTCCTTCTTGCTGGCTACTCCAACAGTGGGGAAGGAGGATGGGTATTGGAATGGACATGAACAACACATCTCGAAAAACAACAGTTACGAGAAGGTGAGTAACCGTTTTTTCTTCTTTGAGTGCTTGTTCACGTCGATTCCAATCAGGTGACTCCCAAGCCCAAATTCAGGAGGCGGGGTTGGAGTTTCCACTGATTGGAGCACCACTCTTCCAAAGGCTGCATCGTCTCTGGCCTGCTGGGTGATTGCATAGTGCGTGGTGAAAGTGTGTATGGAGGACCATGTCGCCCCTCTGTATATTTCCTGCGTGGAAACCTGCGCCAGGAACACCGTTGAAGAGGCCTGAGCCCTGGTGGAGTGCGCAGTGATTGGAGGAGCAGGCACCCCTGCCAGGTTGTAGCACTCAAGGATGCAGGACGTGATCCAGGAAGAAATCCATTGAGAAGACATGGGAAGACCTTTCATTCTATCCGCCACTGCCACGAATAACTGGACAGACTTTCGGAACAGCTTCATCCTCTCAATGTAGAAGGCTAGCACTCTGCAGACATCCACTGAGTGAAGCCTTTGCTCCCTGCCGCTCGAGTGAGGCTTAGGATTGAATACTGGGAGGAAGATGTCCTGGTTGATGTGAAATTGGGAGGCAACCTTCGCGAGGAAAGCCGGGTAAGGCCTGAGCTGGACCTTGTCCTTATGGAACACAGTGCAAGGCTCTGATGTCAGGGCCTTGAGTTCAGACACCCTCCTGGCTGAGGTTATCGCTGCCAGAAACGCTACCTTGTATGAGAGATAGAGCAGGGAGTACTTCACCAAAGGTTCAAAGGGCGGTCCCATGAGTCTGGAAAGGACCATGTTGAGGTCCCAAGCCAGGATCGGTTGCCTGACCTGTGGCTATAGCCTGTCGAGACCTTTCAGAAAACGACTGACCATAGGGTTGGCGAAGACCGACTGGCCGTCTGTACCTGGATGGAAGGCTAAAATGGCGGCTGGGTGAACCTTTATTGAAGACATGGACAGACCTTGCTGCTTGAGGTGGAGGAAGTAGTCCAATATAAGGAGGAGTGGTGAGCGTTGGAGATGAATGATGCTGCGCCACCCAGATTGAAAATCGCTTCCACTTGGCAAGGTAGGTCGCCCTGGTGGAGGGTTTTCTACTGCCAAGGAGGATTGTCTAACCTGGTCCGAGCAGGCAAGCTCCATCGGGTTCAGCCATGGAGCTTCCACGCCATAAGGGGCAACGACTCGAGGTTCGGGTGCTGAAGGCGGCCATGGTCCTGAGTTATTAAGTCCAAGAAGAGCGGCAAGGTGACTGGGGCTTCCACGAACATTTCCAGGAGCAATGTGTACCAGCGTTATCAGGGCCAGGCTGGAGCTACCAGTATCATTGAAGCTTGTTCCCTCCTTATTTTGAGGAACAGCTTGTGAATGAGTGGGATGGGAACACGTAAAGGAGATGGTCTCCGCACAGGAAGAGGAACGCATCCACTAGAGGAGTCCGAACTGTGGTTGTATAAGGAGCAAAACTGCTGGCGAACAGGTCTATCTGGGGAAACCCCCACTGTTGGAAGATGGAGTTTGTGACATACGGGCGCAGGGACCACTCGTGGCTGTGGAATGACCTGCTGAGGTAGTTCGCCAACTCATTCTGTACTCCAGGGAGGTACAATGCTTGCAGATTAATCAAATGCTCTACACAGAAGTCCCACAGCATGAGGGCTTCCTGGCACAGGGGAGAGGAGCATGCACCCCCGTTTGTTGATATAAAACATCGCTGTGGTGTTGTCTGTCATAATCGATACACAACTCCCTGTTAGGTGGGCTCGGAAAGTCTGGCACACCAGGCACACCGCTCTCAGCTCTCTGACATTGATGTGGAAAGCCAGATCCGCCGAGACCAGAGGCCTTGTGTCCTGAGGTCTCCCAAACGCGCTCCCCAGCCCAAGTCTGATGCGTCCATCACCAACAAGAGAGTTGGTTGGGGACTGGCGAAGGGGACCCCTGCACACACCACCTGTGGGTCGAGCCACCACAGAAGGGAGTCAAGGACCGTGTGAGCCAGAGTCACTACGCTGTCCAAACTGTCTTGAACTGGCCGACACACAGAGACTGGCCACAACTGGAGAGGCCGAAGCCTGAGCCTGGCGTGTTGCACCATGTAGGTGCAGGCGGCCATGTGTCCGAGGAGTCTTAGGCAATTTTGTGCTGTGGTGGTTGGAAACTGCCTGAGACTCCGAATAATGTCGCCCATGGCCCGGAACCTTGTCTCCTGCAGGTACACCCTAGCCTGGGTTGAGTCCAGAACCACCCCTATGAACTCTATCCGCTGAAGGGGGGATAGAGTCAACTTCCCCCTGTTTAGGAGAAGGCCCAGCTCGTCTAATGTCGCTATGATGAATTCGACTTGCGCCTCCACTGGAGGCCTGGAGCGGCCCTTGAACAGCCAGTCGTCAAGGTACGGGAAGGTACCTGGCGCCTGTGCAGAAACACGGCCACGACTGCCATGCATTTGGTGAATACATGAGGCACCGCTGACAGACCGAGGTATTTTCTGTGGGACGAAGTGATTGCTACATGAAAATACGCGTGAAAGTACAGGGATAGACAGAATGAAAAGGTAAGGCAGGGAGGATCCAGTCTCTGTATTGGTGGGGGTTAGGGAGGTCTGAAGTGCCTCCTTTGGGTCGCAGGCGTGTGGCAGCCCAAGGACTTCAGGATGGCCTGAGAGTCCTTGAGGCTATGCAGACGGGAGTCAGTCTTTTCTGAAAACAGAGACTGGCCCTCGAAGGGGAGATCCTAAATTGTCTGCTTCACCTCGTACAATAGGCCTGAGACCTGAAGCCAGGAACTCCTTCTCATAGCCACCCCTGAAGCAATGGTGTGAGAGGCGGCGTCTGCTGCATCCAAGGCTGCCTGCAGGGTTGTGCAGGAAATCAATTTGCCTTCCTCTACAAGCGCGGAAAACTCCACATGAGAGCCCGTAGGCAGGAGCTCTGTGAATATTTCCATTGCGCCACGAGTATTATAAGTTGTATCTGCTAACCTCCGCCTGGTGGTTAGCGATACGAAGCTGCAAACCCCCCACAGAGTATATTTTCCTGCCAAAGAGGTCCAGTTTTTTGGCCTTGTGGTTCTTGGGAGTGGGCCCCTGGTAGCCCTGGTGCTCGGGCTGATTAGCTGAGTCTCCTACCAGGGAGTCCGGCGGGGGGTGAGTATACAAATGCTCGTATCCTCGAGAGGGAACAAAGTATCTCTGCTCGTGCCTTTTTGCGATCAGAGGCAATGAGGACAGGGTCTGCTACAGATTCTTAGTGGCATCGCTGATCGTTTTAATCAGTGGCAGTGTGATGTGGGATGGCCCAAGGGCAGGGGGGGCTGGAGGATGTCGACCATCGGATCGACCTCCTCCACCACCTCCTCAGTCTTGATATTAAGGTTCTGAGCCACCCGTTTCAGCAGCTGCTGAAGGACCCTTGTGTTCACTGAGGCCAGAGCGGTTGAGGAACCTGCCAGCGCCTCATCCGGTAACAAGGAAGATGAAATGGTGGCCAGGTCTCTTCCCTGCCCTCAGCCCTCAGGCAAGGAGCAGCTGAACTGCGGCTAGTGCCATGGCCGGTGCTGGTATCAGTGCCGAGGGTGGAGCGGCAACCGGTGCCACCAGCACCAGTGGCATGATCGGTGCCACGGTCGTCGAAGGCGCCATCGGAGCCAAGACCATTGATGTCGGTGGATGGGTTCCCACCGGGATGCCCGGAGCGGAGGATGTATGCGTCTGCCCGAAAGAAGCTGAGGCCACCGATGCCACTCTGGCAATAGGCTCAGGGTGTCCAGAAGGGCCACTGAGGAGCCTGCCATTGGCCAGGCCATGGTGCCGGGTAGGGCTGTCAGTCACGGTGGGAGCAGGATCTTCTGCTCCTACTAGAGTGCAATGACTCCGCTTCCGACTCCGAGGTCTCAGACTGTGATGACCATGGAGGAGCGGAGCTGCTTGGTGACAGAGAGCGGTGTCAACTGGGGGACCGGAGCAGTTCACCCACACGGGCCATCGATGCCGCAGGCTGATGCGACAGGGATGGTGGTTTTATGGCCGACATCATCGCCAGTTTGCCCATGGAATGTACTGGGCCCGGAACTGGTGCTGGCGATCTCTCTTGCCTAGGAGGTGAGGGTGGCGCTGTAAGCGCCAAAAGGTCCACTGCTGCCTGGAATGCCTCTGGGGTGGAGGGGAGCTGTAGGTCTTCATGGTGGCGCGCCGATGAGCGGTGAGGGTCTGGACTCGACTGGATCCATCCCGGGGCAGAAGTTAACGGAATCCCTACCGAATGGGTGCCGGATGGGGGTTTATTGGCCAGCTGGTCTTTAGACCTGGCTGGGGAGTGCCCTCTGTTGGCCTTTTTCTGTTTGTGGGACACTGGGGAGTGCGACTGGTGCCTCACCGATGTCTGGGTGTGGGCGGAGCCATGGCAGTGCCGAGGGTCTCTAGCAGAGTCCTTCCTTGGCAGCAGCTCATGCATGGATGGTGCCGGAGCACTGCACGCTGAGGATGCGGCACTTGAAGTCGGATCCGCCATGCCCGGCTCTGACTGAGGCCGAAGTGCTGCCTCCATAAACAATACTTGGAGGCGCTGCTCCCTGTCTTTAAGAGTCCTGAGGCAAAAACTTCTACAGATTTTGTACCTGTCTCTAAGATTCCCCTCGCCGAGACACTTCAAGCACGAAGTGTGTGGGTTACTTTTCAGCATAAACCTGCCACAGTCCAAGCACGGTTTAAAACCAGGAGACCGAGGCATAACCCGGTCCTAGGGAAAAACAAAGGGGAGGGGTGGGACCCCCCGAATGAAAAAAAAACCTACTACACTATCTAACACTAACTATATATATGAACACTGCTAACATGCGCTTGCCGAGGCAAGAGCAACGGGGAGTTCCAGCTAGACGTCACAGGCGGTAAGAAGGAACTGAGGGGGGTCAGGTTGGTAGGGCTCTATATTGGGCGCCATGAAGGCGCAACTCCAGCGGGTGCCCAAGCAGATCCTATGGATATTGCTAGGGGAATATCTTCCGGCTGTCGTGCATGCGGCACGCGAACCCCTGATTGGAATTGACATGAACAAGCACTCAACGAAGAATCAATGGACATTGTCCCACAATTGGACAAACCTGAGGAAAATCCTGCTCACAGAGCTAGTGAAATGATAACATAGTATTTTCTCAATGGACAAAAGGAATAATGTGTATTCCTCTGAGAAAGAATCTCAGGGCTTGTCTTCACTACGGGGAGATCGACTCTGCTGCAATCGATGCAGCAGGGGTTAACAGCAGAGCGTTCTCCGGTCGACCCCGGTACTCTAGCTCCCCAAGAAGATTTAGGTAAGTTGCTCTCCCATTGATACAGCACAGTGAAGACAGTCGGATAATTCGACCTAAGCTATGTCAACTCCAGCTACGTGAATAATGTAGCTGGAGTAGCGTAACTTAGGTTAACATACCCCAGTAGTGAAAACAAGCCCTTAGATACAGCTAATTTGGAATGAGAGTTGTCTAATCAGTCCAGACACTTTAATGATCACATACCAATATTTTACTCTTTTCCAAAACATAATCCAAATACTTTAAATTTTCAAAAGGGGATGTAGTTGTTGCCGCACTTTTTATGGAAACACTGATTCCATCAGAGGAGGACTTCATAGCTACGGACAAAAGGATTGAGGACTTTCTGAGAAAAAACTCTGGGGCTTCCTGTGCAATGCTGACAGCTTCTGCCCTAGTTACGTGCTACTGAAGGCCCCTCTCAGTATTGGACAAATAACCTAACTGATTAACCACCAGCCAAAGACAAAAAACTCTTCCCAGTTCTACAAGAATTGCTTGTTCCCTTGCTTCATCCTTTGTTGCAGATGCCTCCTTAGCTACTCTGAAGATTTTCTGAGAGATCCAGGACTTTAAACACCATCACACATTGTAGCAGGGTGGACACCTGCTCCTGCCTGGAAGGGCCTGAGATAGCCAAGGGAGCAGGCAGTGTGAAGGCTGAGCTGATTGGGGGAAGTGGCTGCAGCTGGGGCCACGCCCCAAACAGACTCAGCAGGCCCTATGAAGGCAGGGAGCCAAGCACTCAGCCGAGTCTCTCTCTACCTTTAGAGAGAGAAGGGTGGTGGCTGCAGGGATCTAGAGGTAGGGTACCTGAGTGGAGCAGGGCTGGGGATAGGCTGAGGAGCTCCAGCCTGGAAAGCCCCAGGCTGCGGCCTAGTATAAGGCCAACAGGTACTGGGGGTTGCAGAGGACAGCCCAGGGCTAGGCCAAGGCAGCAAGTCCAACCCCCGCTTGCCAGTGATGAGTGGCCTATACTGCAGTCTGCCCCAGAGCGGGGGCTAGTTGGTGACTGGCAGTGGCCTAGTACTGAGGCAAGGTGGGGATAGTGGGTGGGGGTTCCCCAGGGAGGGAAGACCCAGATCTGTGGGGTACTGCCAGGGGGCAGCATCCCAGTAATAGGGACACCGGGTCTTGGGAGGGACACGGGGGCCAGAAGAGGACAGGCGGCCTGCAGAGGGCGCTCCAGACGCTGGACGAGCTGATTCCCCAAAGCAACCAGTAGGGGGTGCCGCAGGGGTGAATCCGTACCCTTACACACATACATGGATTAGTTTAAGAGCATCAGGAAGAGATTTACAAGACAAACTGATGGGTACCTCAATATTTTCAAAGTGAAGTTCTTTGGGGAGTGGTGATAAAGTAGTGGTGGAAACTTCTGGCAAAGGTAAGAAATCTCTTCCTTCTATGAGATAGAACAGAAGGGAATTTTGTCCTGATAGTAGAAACAGGCAGCCCTTTGGGCTGGTCATCCTGCTGTCAAAGAAGAGATTCTGACTTCTACAGAGATAGATAATAATAGAGGTGGATGATGGACAATAGCTGGTAAGAGACATATCAGGAGATGCAAATCTGAATTTACCTCTATGCCTTCTTCCACCTCTAAGAATAATGGCCAGACTCTTTGGTCCACATGTATAAGGCCCAGGACAAAATAGGAGGAAGACCCCAAAAACTTTGCACACTATTGATCTACCTTAAACAGGTTAGGTTATAGAATTAATTCTGAATGGATACTGAGTTGAACTGAACTCTTCCCAGGAACAGATTCATCAAGCCCCCAACATCCAAAAATCAACTGATGTGCCAGATTACACAAGAAGTCATCTGTCATTATCTCCAAATAGGGGCAACAGAGCCCGTTCTATCTTTCAAATGCTAAAAGGTAATGTACTCTCTATTCTGCAATGTTCTCAAGAGGACAGGACTCACAGAGCAACATTGGATTTGAAGGCCCCCAAGTAGTTCAGAAGGAAATTCAGATTCAACGCAGAAATTATAAAGTTAATGCAAAGTCATTGGCTCTTTACAGGGAGCCTACAGTACCCTGCTGTTCTTTCCAAAGACTGCATGGTTTTCCAAGTTTCTATCACTATTAATGGGTCCAATATTGTTTCTGTAACAACACCTGTGGTCGGTTCGTCTGTGAGGATTGAAACCAAGATCGCTCAATCTGAATGCATGAACCACTATTGCCTGAGCTAAAGGACCCAGTCCATTAGCTCAGAGGCAATAGCAAACTCATGAACACTCCTTTATGTGGTCCATCCACTAGAGGGGGATAAAGATATACTTGATGAATGTGGGGAAGCTCATCACAACCTTCAGAGGTCACAGTACTTCAAATCCCTGAATCGCCCACCAGTTGCAATGACTTGTCTGGTCAGTTCATTTCCAGGGAATGAACTCAGGACTCCTAGTTCTAAAAGCACGAGGTTATCCTGAAGCTGAGCTAAACAGATCTGCTCTTTAGTTCAAGATTCAGCAATTTCTAGCAGTCCATATTAACACCATGAACAAACCAAGATCTTTACCTTTTCACCCCAATGTTACACATTTTCTACACACTGCTGAACTCCTTCAACCTCCTCTGGTACACAGATTTCCTGTCTAGCCTTTAAATTAGTATTCAGGGTACTAATCTCTCTCTTCCTCCACTTATTCCTAAGTAAAACATTAATTTCCACAGAGCTCAGGAAACTGCACTACCTTCCTTCTGTTAAATCCATTTCACCTGAAGGGGGGAAAAAAGCATATGTTAGATGAATATAGGGCCATTAAGATTTACATCTAATGTATTAAACCCTTCAGGAAGTCAAGTTATGTTTTCATCCGCTATTATCCAGATGTTAATGGTGAGAAGGCCTCAAATACTTCAACTGCCATATAGATCAAAGCATGTTTTGCCAAAGTACATAAAGCCACACATGTTTCCACCAAACAATGTCATGGCTTATTCCACTAGGTCACACGCAGTCTCTGGAGTGGTAAGATCTCAAGCCTTTATGAAAAGATCTGCAAGGTTGTGACCTTGTCTTTAGAACATACTTTTGCCAGCTACTATATGGTCTATCTTTAGTCATCTGCCAACCCTCAACATTTGGTAGGAAGGTGATACAATCTGTATTGCCTCCCTAAGCATCCTCGCTAGTGGTTGTAAATACAGTGTATAATTACACAAAGTCTAAGGCCAGAAGGGATCATCAGATCATCCAGTCTAAGCCTCTATATATCACAGGCCACCAACACCAACCAGAACCCACACACTAAACCTAACAACTGAAAACAGATGACAGTATTACAGCCCTTAGGAGACTAAACTATTATGTGCCACAGGCAGACAAGTTCAAATCACTTGTCTTACCATGAGATTATTTACTGCTGTTCATATCCCCATGTCAGACTGCCAGACTTTCCAATAGCAGGAGAAGAAAAATTTGATTGTGGTATCCCTGTGAGTTTCCTTCCTCCTATCCACCTATTCTGAATAACCAGCAATCCTCCTAACACATTTTAGGGTATTGACTCATGGTAAATGATTGGTATTTTTCCTCAGTTCTTGGAATATGTAAAAAGTTTCTTTCCTCACACTTGAATATCTTATAGTAGTGGCCACGTCTGCTCTCATGGGATGCTTTCTTTTCTATTTTTAGTTTATTTCAAAGGCTTTAGCTAAGTTTCCTAGTATAGTTATAGCGGGGGGAGTCCTCCACTCTGGTAGTTAGTGAAAAGGGGAGGGGCTTAGCTATACCGTCCGACAATTCAGACTTGCCTACCTACTGTCAGATTACCAGATATCCAAAATAGGAAAAGAAAAAAAATTATCAAGTAAGCTGCAATAAAATTCTGTCCCAATTCAGGAAATCATCCCTAATCAGGAGAGCCCTTAAGCACATGCTTCATTTTAAGCATGTGTTCAAGTCTCACTGAACTCAATGGGACTTACACACAAAGTTCAGCAGGTTTTGGTTAGTAGCCTGCTGTTGTTCGACATGTGTCTGTGCCCTTGATTATGAATAAATTAAAACCACCATGCAATAGGTTTCATATACAATGGGTATTTTCAATGTATTTTTTCTTACGGCAGGTATTTCTCCAGGTTCCAAGCCACTTTCGCTACTTTCACTGCTTTCTAGGTCGCTGACATCATCCTCTGTGGACACACTATTCGTTTCCCCTTTTTCCAGGCTCTCCGATTCAAAGGAAGCATATCCAGGTGACTTCTGGCATGTTTCAACCTGCACAGACTGATTCTGAGATTTTAAAGAGTCGTCTTCTTCCTTTATACAACTAACAGATGTGGGTATGGGGAGTGTAGAATTCTTAGGTGTAAAGAAAGCAATACTGGAATCTTCCTTGTCCTCATCTTCTGTTTTAATTTTCTGCATTACAGGAGTAGGGCTGAAAAGTGAGTTTGAACAGATGTTCCCTAGGTATCAAAAATATGGGTTTGTTAATAAATTTCATATTGTATTATTATTATTCTATACCAGTGGTCCCCAACCTTTTCGGTGTGGTGGGCATCGGACGACGAGCCACCGAGGACCGTGGCCGGCGGAAAAGCATCCGCCGAAATGCCGCCAAGAAGCGGCAACGTCAAGAGGCGTCGCCGCCGAAAAGCCGCCGAAAATCAGCGGCAGTTCGGCGGCGATGCCTCTTGATGACGCTGCTTCTCAGCAGCATTTCAGCGGCAACGCCTCTTGACGTTGCCGCTTCTCGGCAGCATTTCGGCGGATGCTTCTCCGCCGGCCAGTACGTGGGCACACATAGATGTCCCAGCGGGCGCCATGGCGCCTGCGGGCACCGCGTTGGGGACCACTGTTCTATACCATTCTCACAGCAGTCTGAATTGAAGACCAGTTTCATAACTCTGATTCTCATTTAGAAATCCTGTCTAGCATTCCGTCAACAAAAGGCCAGACTAAAAAGTAGAATGATATGTTTTATCAAAGAATAATTTAAGTAATAGCATATTGAGTTGAGAGTGTAAAACTTTTTTTACGTCTTGTTTTTCTTTCTATTGGCATTTTCAATTTGAACAACTAGAAAAAGCATTTTTGTATCAGTTGAAATTATCAATATGCACTTGGCATGATTATTCTGACAGCCTACAAGCAATTTAACTACTTGAAATAACCATTGTAAAAGGTTGGCATATTGAACTTTATACTCCAAATTTACACCTATTATGCCTGTGTGAAAATCTGTCAGTAAACAAGAAATAATGACTTAAAATACGGAAAATATATTTATAAGAAATATCAAGAATTGTCTGCAAATAGCAGCACTGACATAAAAATCACCAAAAATTACAGTGAATAATTTTGTACATCAATGCTGCTAAAGATTAATTTCATGTGCAGTATACAATGAATATTAAAATCATCTATCTGGTTGCAGAATTTACCAATAAGTAGTCCCAGCTGATATCAATGCAGAACTTCCAGATATAAAGTATATTTTCTTTAATTAATTGTTGGGATGTATCAGCCAGAGGTTGCAGGCACCAATTACCAGCACCATACACGTAACAACATAGCCCGGCTGTCACATCCACAAGGCTCCCTCTACAAAGGTCCAATCTTCCATCTTTTCATTATGAAAAGAAGAATGGACTGAGCTCTACTTTACAAAGCTTGTATTTCACCTTGGCGCTTAAGTAGGGACTTGTTTTTTCCATAGTGATGAACACTCCCAACTTCTATTTAAGTCAATGGGATTGCAAATGATCAGTACTTCTGAAAATCAGGCAAAGGGGTGGATATTGTAAAGTCCCAACTCAGCAAAGTATGCACATGCTTACTTCTAAGCACATGAGTAGTCCTACTGAAGTCAAAACTGGACAATTCACCTTGTCGTCTGTCTGGTGCTGGGAATTGTACAATGCCTACAGCTTCTGGTTCGTACATTTCAACAAGGATGGTATTTCCAGTAAGGGTAATATCCTTCATTCCTGAAAACAGTTTTGGTGCCAAATTGAAAACAAAGGGACTAATCATGTGCTTAGAGTCAGGCATGTGCTCAAGTATTTTGCTTAACTGGGGCCTAAGCTCCCTTCTGGACAGGAGTGTGAGACTATGCCTTGCCCACAGTGAAATTCAGAGTTAACAAGAGAATGAATCTCAGAAAAGATATCAGTATCAAAGCAGGGTAAGTAGAAATATGCTGGGCTGGCACCGGCGTATGTAACGTGTGCATAGTGAGCATGCTCTCTAGCAGACACTTCTAGTGTAGCTTAGGTAATAGAACTTGTACACTTGGAAGTGGGGGATTTTGTGCACAAGGAAAACTAAGACTCTCTCTAACATTATACACAATTTGTTTTCTGCTTGTAAATGTAAGCAGTACATCTCAAGTTTATATATTCTGTACAGTCTCTCTCAGTGGATAAGGTACTTCATATCATTTTCCAGACAAGTTTTTCATTCACTACAATGTGCCAATCTATGGAAGGAGTTCATTTAAAAACATTTGTGCTTTTTTGGAGGGGAGGTTCCTTTCTTTTAAAAATAAATGAGTAAAAATAATTTTACCTGTTTTGCTCTCAGCTCAATATTTTAAATTGGTTGTGCTCTTGCTCCTATCACATAAAAATACCATGTGATGCTCCTGCTTACATGATTTCCCTGCATAAAAACTTTATGAATAGGCATTTTTAGTTATGCCACTTGGAGCAACACATTTGCCTTATCATTCTCAGATTTATGGCATCGTAATATCAATAGCCTAAAATTTACAAGTGAAACATAATCAGTCCTTATCTCACCTGAGACCTCAATATTATCCAATAAATGCTGATCCAGCTGCGTTCTGCTAATGTTTTTCTCTTCCCCAGAAGGCACTTCTGAATTTACCAGCTTCACTTTTTCTTCTGGCTTTTCATTGACCTTGAAGCCATCTGTAGCTGCTTCAGTGGCTATGATTTCTGCACCAACGATCATAGCTGATTCTCTCTCGTCCTCTGGAGTTTTAAGCTTTTTAGATCGAGATCTGGTATGCTGGAAGCTATTATAAGAGATATTGCTGTCACAGTAGAATGTCTGTCTTGGATAAGATAAAATGTCTACCAACATAAATGTCCCTTTCACCTGCTTAAAGTGGTAAAAAACTGACAATTTCCCAACTTTTTGGTGCCAAGATAGTGTTTACAATTTATTAAGTGATAGATTAACAATTGATTGGATTTAACCTTCTAATGTTTTATCACAATTCCTTAGACTATAAACCTGAAACAACATCAAGTAAGTCTTTCTTAACCAAAGTCCAAAACTAGTTTTTGATGAACCATTCTTCGGAACCTGAAAGAGATTAAGCTGAGCAACATAATAATAGAGAAAAAATGTGCTCAGCTGCAATAAAATTAGAGAATATTGTCCAGTCCCTGCGTGCACTAGACATTTTGCCTGATCACTCTTGCACATTCATGTAGCTTTTACAAAGATTATTTTTGGCAATTGTATATGCATCTTTAACATCAGCTACTAGAATCTGAATTAGGGAAAATTTCTGAGTCTTGAAGAAAATGTTATTTTACTACATTTAAGTATATGGATAAAGTGCAACCTCCAGCCCATCTTATGCATATTCTGTACCACCAACAGAAGGGCAAACACGGAGCAAGAATGCTGGCAACTGCTCTCAAAGACTGAATGGGTTGTAATCTATATGCCCAAGATACAGGGAGTGAGAGTCCCAAGTCTTAAATTCAAGTCTCTAGTATAGCAGGGCAGTACTGTACACATTACTTCATCACAAGTCAGGTGTTGCCAATTTGCAACCTGATGAGACTTTCATGAGAAGTGTCCTGTGTAGTAGACATCACTAGTTTATATCAAAGGGTTGTATATTTTGGACTGCAGATGTAGCCAGTGAGCTAGGAATATTTTGATAACCTTTTTCACCAACATTTTAAGGAGCCATATTTTACCTCCACTAATATTCCCTGAATTTCCTTCTTTATAAGGTGATCCTTCTAGAAATTGTGTTGCGATGCTGGAAATGCTGATTGGTTAGCATTGTTTTATAACTCCTGGAACCACTATACACAATTACTCGTTCTTGAGATCCTAGCATGACAGAGCATCTTGTCCACAACTGCATGAGTATTACCTCCATCCAGGCAGACACGTTCCTATAGTTGTATTTCTATTCGTACCCAATCCTAGTTGGGAAGTTATATTATTCCTGGAATCAAAATTATCATGTTTTTCATCAATACATTACAGCAGAGATGAAACGGAATAAATATTTTATCTTCACTTGTAGGACATGCATCCCTGTGTGTCTGCACCACTGTCAATATAGTAATTAAATAGCATAGACGTGTGTTCATCAGTTTAGCTAAGTGATTATATTTAGCACATGTACTCATCCGATAAAACTTTTAATATATTTATTATAGTATCTCTACTTTTAACCAAAATTGGCTACCCAGATCAATAGGGTTAGGCTGACAAGTAAATCATTGCTGTGCCTAGTGCAAATCTGCCATAGTATAGTACTGTACATACTATAACAATGCGGGAGTGACATCTGAGACACTAAACACAATATAATACAATTCTATATTTGGGTGTGTGCACAAACATACACACACCTATCTCAAGTTGGTAAATGCTGGTGAGGATTGTTATTTGGTTTTTGTACTGAACTACTTCACAAAATTAATAAGGTATCCTAATACGAATTAAAAAAGAGAGATCTAACAGGTTGGGAAGCAAAAGCTCTAAGCCTTACATGAGAGAGAATTCACTATTAGAAAGCCCTTCTTATGACAGTTAAGGGAGCTAAAGTATCCCTTTTGCCAGTCTTCTTTTGTAACTTCAAAAGTAATACATTGCTCTTCAGCACATTTATGTAGTCTATGAAATAACAGGCAACAAAAGAAAGTATCAAAAGTTATGGTTGCTAAATTCTTCTGATCACTAAAGATTTCAAAAAAAATTTTTGAAGTGAGACCCATCCCCTGTAATAAGTTCCTCTCTTCTTCTTTTTGGAAACTTAACCTCCCTTCTCTTTCATAACTTGCAGCTGGCCCTGTAACCAGGAGCTTCGTCTGCTGTCAAAGCATACAGAAGCTGGTGCTGCGCAATAGTGTCCATCAACTTTAATAAAGCCGCTGATCTGCCATCGCTCAAGAAGGGAGATCCCTGAGGTCATTCTGAACTGCTTTATTCTTGGGCCTTCTTCCACATTTGTTTCGTTATTTTCTTTAATTACAAAAATAGCATAATTAATAAATTTAACACACAAATCTCATGCTAACATACAGGCAGGATCCTCAGCTGTACTATTGCTGTGCCCAACCCAACTGACGCTGGTGAGGTTGCTCCTTCATGCTCCTGATGCTGACCAAGGGTAGGTTGGGCCCCTGCCACAACGTATAGCAGCCTCAGTGATATACCTAGGTGCAACAACATCCAAGAGAGCTTTCGGACAGCCAGGGATCACAAAAGAGCAATCATGACCTGACTGCATTCTCCTCCCCTTAATCACAACCACTACGCAAAAGGGCGGGCAGAGGGCAGGCAACATTGTCTCCAAGGCACCCAGTCGTTCCTCTTACGTTGTCTACACTGTAATCAGAGGTGTGACTGCACTTCGTGTAGGCATACATGCACTAGCTCTAATCTAGCTAGCAGGCCAAAAATAGCCGCAAAGATATGGAAGCACAGATACCAGCACAGGCTAACAACTTGAGTGTGTACTCAGGGTTATGGGGTGGGCTTGTACAGCCAGCGTTGAAACACATGCCACTGCATCGTCACGGTTGTTTTTAGCTGTGGTAGCTAGATTAAAGCTAATGCAGGTATGCCTACACAAGTTTCAATCACACTTTTGATTGTAGACATATCCTAAAAGAAATCCCCACATAGCTACTTATGTCAGGTGTAGGGGGCAGAGGAAAGGAGACCAAGGATCAGATCAATAATTTTCTAAAAGAATGCCTGTGCAGGAAAATTATTTGCAAGGGAGAAGGGAAACTCATAATTTATTTTTTGTTTAGGTCACCCCTTCCCCCCCGCCACTCTGTTTGGTTTTGTTCATTATTTCCTGTGAATTTAGCACTGATGGACATGATGAACTCTCAGCACTGACCAGAGTCAAGCACAGGGCAGGATAAGGACTTTGCAAGCTCTATACATAAAGCTCCAACAATGCATCTGATTCTTCACAGTTAGCACCTTTGCCTAGACCCCAAGCCTGTTGGTCTTCCTATGGTTAGGGGTGTGTGTGTGTGTGTGTGTGTGTGTGTGTGTGTGTGTGTGTGTGTG
>NW_020699373.1:1693925-1713340 GCF_002925995.2 Terrapene triunguis
TGTGTGTGTGTGTGTGTGTGTGTGTGTGTGTGTGTGTGTGTGTGTGTTCGCCAAATGCACGGGTGCCGGAAGTTTTTCCCTCAGCAGTATCCGTAGGGACCGGCTCCAGCACCCCCTGGAGTGGCGTGCACATGCCGCGGTATATAGGGCGCCGCAAGTTCCTCCCACCCTCAGTTCCTTCTTGCCAGAAACTTCGACAGTGGAGAAGAAGGGAGGGCTGTGGAATGGACACGGGCAACACATTTCGAAGAACACCAGTTAAGGAAAAGGTAACGGTCTTTTCTTCTTCAAGTGCTTGCTCGTGTCCTTGAAACTTAGGTGACTCCCAAGCAATACCCCTCGGAGGTGGGTAGGAATTCACGGACATTCAGATTGCAACACCGCTCTGCTGAACCCAGCATCATCCCTGGCCTGCTGAGTGATGGCATAGTGGATTGTGAATGTGTGCACCGAGGACCACTTCGCAGCTCCACAGATGTCCTGGATCAGGAAGTGTGCCAGGAAGGCCACCGAAGATGCCTGCACTCTGGTCGAGTAGGCTCTGACAATCGGTGGTGGGAGGGACTCCCACCAATTCATAGCAGGTCCAAATGCAAGAGGTGATCCAATTAGAAATCCTCTGCGTGGACACCGGGAGGCCCTTCATCCTATCAGCTGTAGAGATGAAAAGCTGAGTCGACTTATGGAAAGGCTTTGTTCAATCTAGGTAGAAAGCTAGGGCCCTACTTGCATCCAAAGCGTGAAGGCACCTCTCTTCACTAGTCTCATGGGGCTTAGGGCAGAAGACCGGAAGGAAGATGTCCTGGCTCATGTGGAAAGTAGACCCCACCTTGGGAAGGAAGGCCAGGTGGGGCCGTAGCTGGACCTTGTCCTTATAGAAGACCGTGTACAGCGGTTCTGAGGTCAGGGCTTGCAGCTCAGAGACTCACCTCATTGACATCACCACCACCAGGAAAGCTACCTTCCACTGTGACTGAGACAGGGAGCACGAGGCCACAGGCTCAAAGGACGGGCCCATGAGCCTTGGCAGAACCAAGTTGAGATCCCACTGAGGGACTGTGGACCAAACTTGAGGAAAAAGTCTCTCGAAACCTCTGAGGAACCTGACTGTCATGTCATGGGAGAACACCGTCTTCCCCTGGATGAGTGGATGAAAGGCGGAAATGGCCGCCAGAGGCACCCTGATAGATGAGTGTGCCAGACCGTGGCTCCTCAAATGAAGCAGGTAGTCTAAGATCGACTGCACCGAGGAATGCGAAGAGGAGATGCCCAGTTCGGCCACCCAGTGGGAGAACCTCGTCCACTTTGCCAGGTAAGTCTGTCTAGTCGAGGGCTTTCTACTCTCGAGGAGGACCTTCTGGACCCCTTCTGAACAGGCCCATTCCTCAGAGTTCAATATCCACGCCGTGAGGTGGAGGGACACAAGTTTGTGGTGCAAGAGTCGACTGTGATCCTGTGACAGCAGGTCTGGTCGGTTCGGCAGGGGCCACAGAGGGATTGCTGACAGGCTTGATAGCATCCCAAACCAGTGTTGGCGAGGCCACACCGGGGCGATCATGATAACCTGAGCCTTGTCTCTCTTGATTTTTGCTAGGACTTTGCTGATGAACGGAATTGGAGGGAAGGCGTATATCAGGCTTCCTGCCCATGGCAGGATGAAGGTGTTGGAGAGGAAGCCCTTGCCCAGACCCTTCTGGAGCAAAACCTGTGGCACCTCCTTTTCTACAGGGGTTGCATCCGGAGCCTGGCATGGCACACCACATATGTACATGCTGCCATGTGACCTAGTAGGCGCAGGCAACCCCTGTCCGTGGTCAGGGGAAACGCGGAGACTGAATCTCCCCAGTGGCAGGAACACCCTGGTGCAGGTCGAGTTGAGCACTGCTCCAATGAACTCTATCCTGTGTACCGGAACTAACGTGGATTTTTTGTCATTTACCAACAGGCCGAGGCAACAGCATCGCAACATGCCTTTGGACCTGGAGCTGCCCTTGACTTGCCAGTCGTCGATAGATAGATAGGTAGATCTTGATACGCTGAAGTCTGTTGCGGTGCTGTCACTAGGCCAAACGGGAGGACCGCAAACTGATAGTGGTTGGGACCGTAAACCGGAGGAAGCGTCTGTGTCCCTCGAAGATGGTAATGTGAAAGTGCGCATCTTTCAGATTGAGGGCGGTGTACCAGTCTACCGGATCCAGGGAGGGGATAATGGAGGCCAGGGAGACCATGTGGAACTTCAGCTTCGCTAGGAAGCGGTTCAAGTCTCGCAGGTCCAGGAAAGGTTGCAAACTGCCCTTGGCCTTTGGGAGTAAAAAGTAGGAGGAATAGAACCCCTTGTTCCTGTACTCTGGAGGAACGACCTCCACCGCACCTAGCTACAGTAACCCCTCTACCTCCTGCGCGAGGAGACTCTTGCGAGGGACAGGGAGGGTGGGTAGGAGGGGTAGAAAGTAACTGAAGGGTGTAACCCCGTGCCACCATACTGAGGACTCATTGGTCTGATGTTATAGATGCCCACGCAGGGAGGAAAGGAGAAAGGCCGTTGGCAAAAATAGGGGAGGGAGGATCCTGGGAGCAGTCTGACAGGGTCGTTCTTGGGCGTACCCTCAAAATGAGCGCTTGCCTGCCTGCTTATTGCAGGTCAACCTCGTCTGAGAGGCCTGTGAAGGTTGATGGCTAGGACGCCTCTTGTAGCCTCTGGATTTCTTATGGGAAGGTTCCTAGCGAAGGTGGCTCCCGTGGCCCTGAGGCTGCTGTGGCTTAAACCGCTTGTGGGCAGGGCCAGAAGCATACAGGCCCAGTGTTTTAAGGGTCGTGCGGGAGTCCTTTAGGCCATGGAGCTTATTGTCCATCTGTTCCGCAAACAGGGCTTGCCCATCGAAGGGAAGGTCTTGCATCGACTGCTGAGCCTCCGTAGACAAGCCAGAAAGGAGCAGCCAGGATGCCTGGCGCATGGTGATGGCCGAGGACATGGTTCGGGCGGCGGTGTCCGCCGCATCCAATGCCGCTTGGAGCATCGCCCTGGCTGCATTAGTGTCCTCCTCCACAATAGCCCAGAACTCCTTCCTAGAAGCCTCAGGAATAGAGCCTTTGAACTTGGCCATGGCTTGCCACATGTTAAAATCATAGCGTCCCAGGAGGGCTTGATGGTTGGCCACCCTCAACTGGAGACTAGAGGACAAATAAACCTTACACCCAAACAAGTCTAGTCTCTTTGTTCTTAGGGGTAGCCCTGGGTTGACCTTGTTGCTTCCTGTGGTTAACCGCTTCTACCACTAGGGAGTTGGGAGCAGGGTGGGTATACAGGTACTCGAGGCCTTTGGATGGCACAAAGTACTTGCGCTCAGCCCTCTTGGAGATGGGGGGCAGGGAGGTGGGAGTTTGCCACAGGGCATTAGTGATCTTAGAGAGCCACCCTGGCCAGTGCTGTGGAGCAGAGGACATTGAAGAGAGAGTCCAAAGGCTCCTCTAGCTCCTCCGCTTGAAGACCCAGGTTGGCAGCGACCCTCTTCAGTAGTTCCTGGTGCACTTTAGTGTCATCCGGAGGAACCAGGGGAGGGGGCCCCATTATAGCCTCGTCTGGTGATGACGATGAGGAAGCCGGTGCTGTAGGGTCCTCCACAACCATTGGTGGCCCAGTGGCTTGTTCCCCTGCTCCCTCTTGGACCTGCAGGGTCCTCACGCCCAAGGCTTCGTGCACCGGAGGGCGGGAGAGAGAGGCAGCTGGTCTCTCCGAAGCTCCGGACACCGAGCAGGTGGCCTGGGAGGGCTGGGTGAACCACCATGGGTTCCATGGGTACCACGGTGCCAGTGGAGACCATGGAGCCGGTTTCGGTGCCAACAATGTAGCCAGTACCAGAGCTTGTCCTGCCATCAGGGAACTTTGCTCTGAACCAGGGCTGGATCCTAAACGGTCGCTCCCAGGTGACCAGGACAGAGCAGAACGGTGGCTGTGTCCCGACCGGTGCCAGTCATTCCGCCTGAAGTCCGATCTGGAGCTGGGTTTTAGGGGCCGGAGGCGCTTGACAGATCTGTGACGGCTTGGAGCCGGCGATGTACGTCTCCCGGTTGACGAGCGGTACCGGGATGAGGAGCGGGACCCTCTAATTATAGCTAAGAGATTTATAAACACTAACAGAAAACTATATACAGTATAATACAGGAGATAACTAGTTCGTACGAACAAGCAGCAACAGCACTAGCTGAAGCAGCAACAGTTTCAGCACCATCACTGGTGGTAGAAGGAACTGGGGGTGGGAGGAACCGGCAGCGCCCTATATACTGCGGCATGTGCGTGCCACTCCAGGGGGCGCTGGAGCCGGTCCCCTATGGATACTGCTGAGGGAAAAAACTTCCGGCACCAGTGCATGTGGCGAGCAAACACATCTAAGTTGAATGGACATGAGCAAGCACTCGAAGAAGAAGAATTAGACCAAAATCTCCAAACTAAGGACTGAATTCAGCAAAACAGATTAAACACATGGTTAGGTGCTTTGATGAGTAAGGATGTACTAAAGCATGTAGTAATTTGCTGAATCTGGGCCCAATTTAATTTCTGTTAAGGGAAAAATATCAAACTTAACTTTGAATTGCTGGGTTTTTGTATGGTTGATTTTTAAAAGGACTTTCATAGAAGACTATAGGCTGGCAAACCAGCTTGGATAAGCTAACAACACATTCACACACTCCTGAATATCCCACAAACCAAACTATATTAAAGGTTTGAAAATGTTCCACTAAGTCTTCTCTCACACACAGATGCACACATACTCCAAGCAGACTTTTCATGTGTGTATCCCTCAGCCCTTTGGGTAGGACCAAGGAAGGTCAGGGGCAAGTCTTCACACAGTAGACATTAAGTGGCATCTTTATTGGGAGTCTCAGGAAATAGACTAAGGGTTGAGTCAACATGGAAAATGAACATCTCACCCCTAGATGTGAACCTTTACTTCAGGATTGAGGCACATTTGTGGAGCAATATGGGGAAACTCGTGTGGAGAGTAACTCCATTCTCCATGAGAACTGAAGCCCCTACCCCCATGAACCCCCATTCAGTAAGAGGCAAGCAGAGAGAGGGGAGCTGGCCCCAGAACCCTGACTGGATAGAGGACTGGGAGGAAATTTCATAACTGGCTTCCTTCTGCCATCCCACCTGTCATTGGAGGAGAGGAATGCCACTCCAGAATCTGGGGCTAGAGAAGAGGTCCAGGGAGCAGGTTACAGCCAGGCTGAAGGAGCAGCCTAGACCCAGCAAAGAAGCCTTGACTATCATGGTGACTCCGGACATGGACACCAGCAAGGCAGCAGAGACTGGGATTCATCGCTCCAAGCTTGCACTGTGCCCAAGCACCAGCAGCCACTACAAGGGCCAGAAAGGAACCTGCTTGGGAATTAAGACTCTGGTGGCTGTTTGGACCCTGGACTGAGTAAGGTGGTATTAGTTTGAACATTTAAGCCTTGGGTGGGGGCAACACAACAAACTGGGGTGACCTCACCACACAATGCCATTGCCTGTGTTTTACTCATCCAGTGGATAAGCGGAGAATGTTTGTCTCCAGTGCTATCACATCACCTTTAAGAGAAGTAAATTCATTTAAAAATTAAAGAAGGAAATTCACAGTTTAGTGTTCACTTGCCAATATGCAGTCACAATGGGGCATCATCCTTAATTATTTAATGTTTGCAAAATGATCTGAAGATTAAAAGGGCTATTAAAGGACTAAGTATTATCCTTAACTTGATCCAATTGTGCCCTGCTGTGACAAGACACAAGCAAAGCTCATGTCAATTTTTAGCAGTTAAATCTCAAAGCACTAATGAATAGGAAAATCCGTTGGAATTCTGTTAAGTGCAAACAAAAGAGAAATGCTGCATGTAAAGAAAACTTTTCCCAAAAATACACTATCTATATGACGACATGGATCGAGCTGTAAAAGTATCAAAAGTCAAAACTTTGATAGTGTCAATGATAACCTAAAAAGTTAACTTTTCAGGTATGTCAGTAAAATCTGCATTGACAATTGGGTTAAGGATTTCATTATGCCAAACTCCAACCAGTTGTTAATCCATAGCAGACATAGCAGGTATTGGCAGTGGTACTGTGAGAGTCTGCCAAATAGGTATCTCTCTATAGAGCTCCTGGGCTACAAGCTAGTGAATGCTAAGTCTATTGCTAGAGGTTGTGCACAGCTGCTACAATTCTGCACCTGTTTTATACCCCTCTTTTCTAACTAATGAATAGCATTTAGCCCACTCCCTACAGATGTTTTCCTGATCTCCTGGCTGGAGATGTTGTTACACACAGTGCAAGTACTAGTGAACACACCCTCACCAAAGGAAAAGATTTAAATATTGCATTAGAAGCAATGGCCACCTCTCCATGCGCATAAACTTCAGCTATGCATTTTCCTTACATGTTGCAAAATGAATGTATTTTTCATTTAAACAATCACTATGAATTATGACTTTCTTGGCCTCAAGCTCATGGTTAAATTATAAGAAGAGCTAAATTAGCTGTGACTAGAATAAATGAACAACTCTAATGGAATGTCAGAGAAAAGGGCATTGAAAAAAAATGGAAATATACAACATATTTAACTTTAATTAAATGGAAGGTGAACAACTCTAATTACCATTTGGGAGGTTTCTTTGTTTTCCTTCTTCTCTGCAACCAGGCCTTTACCTCAGGTGTTGTTTCAGGCGTGGGCTTCGTGTGATCAATGGTATATAAATCCTTTCCTTGTTTCCACAGTTGATATCTGTCTGGTTGAAACTTCCTCACAAAGATATCCATTGATATTGTTACCATGTCTTTCCTGCAGGTGCACTGGGGGAGAAACCAGAAATATATACTGCATGTGACAAACTAAATGATTTGCTGTAGTTTGTAGTAGAAAAACCCTTGAATATGAAACTCCTTTTTTGGGAGGAATGGTCGTACAGAAAATATTACCTGAACAACTACAGCCATGCCTGGATTCCTCATGGTTCTATGAGGACAGTCCATTTAGCATATACATAGTATGGAAATTTCATTGGTTGATGAACTCCTACTAATAACAGACAAAAAGCAAGCATCTATGCTGTTTCTTTTAGGTCCATCATCTACCTTTGTTATTATTAAACACGAGGGTCCTGTTGAACCCAACAGACAGACTGGATTACCCTTGAATGGTTCCATTATTTTCTCTCTCTGAGGGGACGCAACGAGTAGTTTTGAGCAGTTGCTCATCTGTCCCAAGGGTTTTTAGCAGGGGTGGAGGGGAGTAATTACAGCATTCTGTAATATCACCACTCCTTTTCAACACAAATATCAGATCCTTAGGGAAGGCAGAAAAAGACCATATCGCTTTTTTCTTGCTGCAAGATCTACCTATACTCCCAAGCTTTTACACAATTGGGAAGGATTATTGAGTGAGACGTGTGAAAATGCTTGTTTTGAAAAGAGTGGAGAGCAGTTTCTAGATTCTTAGAGTATGTCTACACAACAGAAGTTGTGCACAGGCTAGCCTACCTGAGCTAGTTTGAATCCAGCTAGCATGGGCAACAATAGGAGTGAAGACAGCAGAGCATGGGCTTCAGCCCAGGTAGTACAAGCCCAGCATGGACACTATGTTCTCAGGTCACTAAGCCCACACTAAAGCTCATGCTG
Source organism: Terrapene triunguis (assembly GCF_002925995.2). NCBI lineage: Eukaryota > Metazoa > Chordata > Testudines > Emydidae > Terrapene > Terrapene triunguis. Next base: position 1,701,577 of record NW_020699373.1, read on the forward strand.
TGCTGTCTTCACTGCTACTGTTACCTGCATTAGCTGAATTCAAATTAATTCAGGTAGACTAGCCCATGTACAGCTTGTGCTGTGTAGACATGGGCCTTAAAATTTAAGGCCCAAGGGAGTGTTATCGTCATCTAGTCTGACCTCCTGTATAACAAAGACCATGGCATTTTACCCCATAGTTCCTCTATCAAACCCAATAACTTTAGTTTGGTCATTGGCCCAAATTGTTTAGTGTATTACTTTTCTTGATAAAGTCTCTATGTGCCCACAGAGATCTGAACTGGCATATTTTAATCACACCAAAATAAATAAATAGTAATGACTTTCCAAGTAAAATTCTCTCTCACTTAAAATAACAGATACTAAAATAGCTTCAAAGCAAATTTACTGTACCTGAAGCTCAAAAAATCTTTATATTAGGAGACGATAATATGTGAATCAACAAGCCTGCAGCACATAAACCATTCATGCTAAGAACAAGTTTTTTAGCTAAAAAATTGATTCTCCAAAATTGAAAAACCATGAATTGTCTAATGTTATATCTAATAAAATGTCTTAACTGGTAAGCAAAACAAAGCTATATAGCTAATGTAACCTTTCAGGTGAATGAAAGAATGAAAACAAAATAACAATGTATGGCCTGACCTTCTCGTCCTCTATGATATGTATTATTATGCCTTTTTAACTGAACAGGATATCTAACCACAGATGAAATTAAATTTGCTTGTTACTGACTGCTAAATAGGCACATAGGCTTTGTGTACTGCAGGTATATTTTCTCTCTCCTCCATTCACCTGCCACTTCTACCCCATCCTTCTTTTCCTTGAAAATAATAAGCTCTATAATGGAAAAAGGGATTAGAAATGTCATAAAATGTCCTGCTTTCCTTTCAATACTTTAAAAACACACATCCAGCGTAACATAAAAAAGCCAAACAGGAAACTACTTCAGGCAGCAGCCAGAACTGCACTGAAATCAGACATTTATATCCTACTGGCAAATTGCTGCAAACATGAAAAAGCAACTTAAAAACTGGTTTTGTAGAAATTCACCTCCCATGAAGAAAATGTTTTTGCCAATACTTTTTATTTAAGGTATATCAACCAAAGCCTATCCCAAAGGAAAAATTCTCTTACTGACCAGATCCCAGATCCAGAATGTGGAAATTATGTGATATTTCAACACTTGAAGTTGTTATGACTCAGGGATGTTATCTTTTAATGCAATTCCTTGGATCTTTTGAAGACAGCTAGCATGATAAATGTCATACTAGTTTTTGTCTCAAGTAAACAACTCCAGGAAAGATTTCTGAATTTACATTATGCTCTGCTACATTTTCCGATTTTTAACACAATTTGAATCAGAAAAAAGCGTGTGACTAGAAACATGGCAGCTCACAATGCAAGGATTCAGCGCTGCTCTCAAAAGAGAGAAAGAGAAGGCATGTCATACCCCACACTTCCATGATACTAGTTCTCATTGCTAGTACCACAGCATTATTCCACACGTAACATTGATGTATATTAATACTAAGATCTTATATAATGCTTTTCAGCAGCAGATCTCAAAGCACTTTACAAAGAGATGGAGAAATTGAGAGGTAAAGTGACTTGCCCAAGGTAACACAGAAGATCAGAGACAGAGCTGGGATTAGAACCCAAGACTCCTAAGTCCCAGTGCAGTGCAGTGCACAATCTAGTAGGCAACACGGTCTCTCCTTTCCCTCATACACTGGGATGCAGTCATTAAAGCTGCTTCTGTCTGATACTTTTGCTGGAGAGGCATGATTACCAGTTTCACAGTAACTTAAATAAGGAGGAAAGGGAAAGGCAGGTTATATTAAATGCATTATTTTAGGAAAACTTCTTTTAAGCATATATGTTTTTTAAATTGGTCGTTCTCAGTTTTAGTTAAATTATTTTCTGAAACCTCCCCAAAATGAACAATCCTTACACATTTGAAAGTACAATTTCCTTAATAGCTATTTTTAAAGTTTGCAGTTTAACTGAATTCCCTACTTCTGCATAGAAAGTGCTGCTGTACAACACCCCAAATACCTGCCCCGTGATGCTATTAATAATTCTCCCCATTTAGTGGAGCCAATATACAGAGGAGAAAATCATTCAGATTATTAAAGGAGGAGTTCCCGAGGTCACAATCGCATCAGAAGTGCTAGAGTGACAGCACTTCATGATGTTTGATGCATAGAAATATAATTATCTGATGTGAGTTTTCTTTTTCCAGGGTGCGCACGGTATTATTTTTGTACAAAGCTCTTATTCTACTGTGACCAGTTTACCTCATTCAGAGAGTCACTGATCAATAACACTGAAGTAGTTACAAAAAAGCACTGATAGTGCTTCTGGATATTGGATAGGTGCAAAAGACTGTCCACTGGAATACCCTTCATCATTAAGAGCTAAATTCATTACATAAGGACAAGTAACACTGAATTTCCCCCTCGTTTATACACAAAATCCCTTTGAATGCAAGCTACACTGCTATGCAGGGATGACAAATGGTTGCTTAAGGAACAGTTTAAAAAGATTACTGTCTTTGCTGTTAGGCATCAAGTCTTCAAGCAATTTGGAAAACGGCCAATATTTAAATCAGCATTGATTTATTGAAGTAAAAAATCCATCAAGAAAAAATATCCAGTGATAGGATGATACTGTTCTAAAAGAAGAGTTTCATAATAAATTATGCCTAAATGAGGTACAAAAATCTCCCTTTTAGTAATCTTTGAATATTTGATGCTGTTTTTATACTACTACTGAAGTGCATTACATTTGTGTAAAAGTAAAAAAGTTTATCACCATCTAAAATGAGACAACAGCAGAATTTTAATAATATTTGCAGCATTATCAACATGCTAATTAAAGTCTTCATCATTTGCTGGGAAATCCAGAAGACTTAAGCTTCTAGATACTGGAGGCTAGAAACATTTGAAAGCATCATATTAGACAGTGAAAGCAGATATATGCTGCAAAGCATTTCTATTTATTTTCCCCAAAATGTGCCAAGAAAGAAATATGTTGCTTTGATAAATAATCTGGCAGGTTTGGGGTTTTTAAAGTGTTCTTTCCTCATTTCCCATCCGACTTACTTATAGTTGACAGCTACATGGCTTCCTGCTTCCAAGACAGAAGAGTGAATGAGAGCATCTCTCTCTGAAGCTAACTTGAATGTCATTCTCTTGAAGAACTCCGTTGGGACAGAGACCATAGGACATGCAGCTCCCCACCAAAATACCAAGAGTGTCATGTTCACTGTTCACAAGAAACTTAGAAAACTTTCATCATATTTTTAAAGGTAAAAAATATTTTCATGTGGAATAAAAATTAAAAATTGCTATTTTTTTTTTTGATAAACTGACAAAAAATAGAAAATCGTCTGATGTTACTGTCTGATGTTACCATCTGATGGGTATTCTTTGGCATATGTGAAATGACTTATGCTCAGCCCATGCCCTACCAGACAAGTGTCCATACCACAAAAAACTATCACCCTCCCGCTCCCACAAATTGGCACCCTTGTTAGGTACTTCAACAGAGAACCATGAACTGAATAAGCATGGGGACTCCTGGTCAGAATTGAAACATATTGATAGAAAAGTGAGAGAATTTTATTTGCTGCTGCCTGTGCAACATACCCCACTCTGAGGATAACCTGTTATATCAATGGTAATTTACGCCCAATAAAATTAAAAGAATAGTTCATGTTGGCGGTTGTAGCAGGAGTAGTGAAAGGAATCCCCTATCCACATATTGTATAATTGGCTTCTTATATGGGATTACAAGCAAAGATCATCATGGCAATCAAAATGATTATGGGAATAGACCTCCTTCATGATCCTTTGGTATTATTATTATTGGTTTTATTATTAGTTCTACTAGTATAAAGAAAACAGCTTGAAGGAAACATTTATTAGTGGCCGCAAGGTGTTTGATAGCAGTGAGTTGAAAGAAAACTGTTTCATCCACTTTATTAAATTGGTATAACAGACTGTGAAATGTATTTGTAATGGAGAAAACTGCCTACTTGAGATATCTTTTCTTTTTTGTTTGTTTGCAAAGGATGCCATTTCTGAATAACAAACAAAATGAATATTGGCAAAGACTAAATATTTTGACTGGTTTTGCCTGACTAAGTCATACGTCCCTCCCCTTTTAGGCTCTGATTCAGAAAGGTAATTAAGCATGTGCCAAACTGCAAGCATATGTGTAGTCCCATTTAAGACAATGGGATTATTCACGTGCTTACAGTTAGACATGTACTTACATACCTTCCTTAACTGAGGTCTTAGACCCAATGTCAGCAAGTCACTTAAGAATGTGCATTATTTTAAGAATGCGAATAGTCCCACTGATCTGGACATGCACAACTGACAGATACAGCAGTGGATTTAAGTGGCAGACCACAACTTTATTAATTTAACAATGGGGCAGGCACTATACACCTCCCCTTACATACCTGGCATTTAAATAGGTCCACTATGCGGTTACACAGCTCTCACCATATAACCATTACTCGAGGTATACCTTCTTCAGCCTGCTCCTAGGACTAGACTCATTTCTGAATTGTCTTGCCCTACCCACCATCAGGAGGGTAGAAGGTACCAAGAGGGACCTCAGTCTGAAAAGACTTGAGGTCTCCCCTTCTCCTTACAGGCACAAAGTCCATCAGTAAAACCCTGGATCTCATTTCCACCTGGGAGTTGGCCCTTTTTAACTTTTATCTACACTGGATACCAGCCACTGGGAGAACCAGCAATTAGCTTCATTGTCTCCACGCACACACCATCCAAAGTGCCTAGTATCTATTTCCTGCCAAATGCAATCCCTAAGATCCCATAGGCAATGTCAGACCCTGTATCTGAGAAGTGCACAAGGTGGCTGTAGTTTGCCTTTCAGCGAGCACAGAAGAGACATGAGCTGATTCCACAACATGTCACCTCTGCCATATCATTGAAGGTAAAGAACCTCAACCCTGAAGCTCAGTTGTGATTCCCCTGCTGATCTGGCTGCCTGCTTGTAGGCCCAATGCTGTACATGAGCCGCAGATCCAGACAGCAACCCTTTTCCAGTGTCCCCAGCAATCACAGATAGGGTTAGTTCTCACACTTTTGCCTGCCCCAGTAACCCATCAGCAGGGTGAATATTGGTCCTGTAAGAGTGCCTGGATCCTTGAGAAGTAAAAAAAAAACCCTCCAATGCTGTTGGTGTTGCTGCCTCAAACCTGAAAGAATGTGTGCAAAATTTGCCAGATTGAGACCCAAGTAGGCTAACGCATTCCTCATTACCACAAATGAGGAATTACGTCGAACTGGTAGCTGGTCAAGTTGCTACCATCCCCATGTACAACTAGGTGGGCCTGGCTCCCACATACATGTGGTTCCAACAAAAACTGTTTGTGGCTTTTACCAGATATACCCATTCAGCTGAGCATTCCCTTAGCTCTACTATGGTCTCTTTTCTAGTCTGATCAGTTTCTGAATACCTTAATTCCAAGTCTATTGCTGCTTGTTAAAACGGTACCTCTGCCAATCTAATATATGCCAGGAGGTGGCCCCTGCCACCTGTAGCACTATTTCACTAAACCTGAAAGCACCAACAAGGACTTGACAAATGCAACTTTAAATAGAAATGCCTCCATCCCACAACTTCACTCCCTAGGTAAAGCCTTCGATAACCCAGCAAATTTCACAGGGGATGGTATACCTGTTATCGTCTTTGCAACCCTCAGGTCATGACCATACCTCCAAGACCTTGCTTAGTAAGAGTCCTCTACATGAACCAGTAAATCCTGCCACTATGCAACAAACCAGGCCAACCAGGAAACCCAGTATTGCAGATGAAGCTAGTCCATGGTACGTCACAGACACTCCGTATCTCACCACCTGAGGCTCAGTGACAGCACAAACAACAAAAGAGACCTACCTTAACTCTAAATTAAATAAACCTAACAACTGCAGCTTTGTAAACCATGATTGCCCTTGGAACTCTGGGGTTTTCATCCATTCTGAATCATGGCTCCACAAACCATCACCTGCAGGGCTTGGCTGTGAAACAGTGTTAGCTCTTGGAATCTGCGATCCTGAAATGGAGCCAGAGCATCAATGAGGCTATTATCTACATTATCATGCAATGAAAAGTTTGACAAACAAAAAAAGCAGTGCAATATAACTGCTCATACCAGCCGCATTCCCCATACTGACTATTGGTCAAGGATGTGAACCCATACCTGGTTGTCACACCAAAACCAAACTTGTTTATTTCCAAATTCCTCACCCCAAATAGTGACAGTCACCAATATCGGAGCCCCCAATGCACCCATGACATTATAGTTTGTAGTAAATTGGTCAATTCTAAGAGGACTTGCCCCTGCCCTCAAGTAGAGTTGATTAAATTCCTCTACCTCCCCAACATACATATGAATGTTCAACATGATCACTGCTTTTCAGTAAACCAGAACTGGTCATGAACTGTGCTTGCAAGGGCTTAGCTGCATTTGAATGGGCTCCTCAATGACTACCACCACCTGCTCTCAAATTCTGCCCATCTCATATTCTGAGTGACTTAAAGAACTGGCAGTTACCAAGATGGACCAGTGCCTGGCTTTCACTTCAGAATCACCTTTCTCACTCCTGATCTCATCCCTGAAGATGGTCACTGGACATCCCCAGATTTGGTATGCCTTCTCCAGGGATCTGTCCCTAGCCTACAGAGAAAAGAATCTGCCCTGGGCCATGTATTGGGGCCCATTGTCAAGTCCACAACCTTTATGGCCACTGTCTGAAAAGGGGGTCCTCTATTACAGGGAGTGGCCTCATGGCTTCTTTACTCCATCTTGGCCTTCCCCAACCACTGAAAGGAATCACATGCTTTCAGAACTTACCAGCTTCAGTTTCCCCACTTTTGCCTATGGTCTTAGCCGCAGCAACTCTCAGTTATGCCACCATTTCCCTACTCTTGTCTAAGGCATCACGCAACAATACTCAGTGCTGTCTCCATTTCCCTGGTAAGAGGAGGCAGTGAGTTAGCCTCCCTAACCATCAACTCTGGCCTCTGGGCTTGCATCCGAACTTGGTTCAAATTTGTTGTCAGACATGAGACATTGGAAACGTGGAAACTTCAGAAAACTATTACATTGAGATATGCCAGATGTTATGGGCTCAGGGAATATACATCTTTGTGGTCTAGGGACTGTATTCTAGCTTCAAGGTGGAGGGTTTCCGAGCTTCCATAATAACTAAAGTAAGTGGAGGTTAATTACTGCAGACCCTGGAACAGGTAAACAACTCCAGTGATACACCACTCCCTGGGATGAATTGAATACTCTGGTACAGTTCAGGTTTAAGACATACGGGAGACCAAAAAGAGGGCTTTTGGTATAAAGATTCAGTCTGAACTGGATGGGGGCCCCTCATTTTGACCCCAAAACTGACATGTGGTTGTGACAAAAAGGGCAAACCCTTGCTGGAAGGGTTTGAAATACTGGAAACCTACCGAAGTCTCTCGGTGGAAGATGGGTGACACTTGGTAAGCTTAGCATGCAAGTAGATTGTTTACTGTTTTATTATGTTTTCTCTGTAATGTTTTTTTCTCCTAAAATAAATGTTATGTGCTTGGTGAAAGCTACCTGGTCACTGGTAAACACGGTCACTGTCCCTTGTGAGAGACAGAACTGCAAGTGTCTGGACTGATGTCAGACCTGCTGGGATAGTAACAGTGACTTGCAGAGGGACGGCAAGTCTAAATTCTTGGTTTGGTGGGAGAGGGAAGAGAGAGGCCAATAGAGAGGCGATGGCTGGAGGCCACATGGATGCCCATGAGCAGACCATGGAGGGGGCAGAGTGAGTGTTGTTAACCTTGGCACAAAAATGAGGATGTTAGTGAAACAGAAATTAAAAGGTACAGTACCAAAAGTAAGATCCCAGCAAACTGCGTGGAAACTTTTTAAAGACACCATAATAGAGGCTCAACTTAATTACCCCAATTTAAAAAACATAGTAAGAGAACCAAAAAAGAGCCACTGTGGTTAACTGACAAAGTAAAAGAAGCAGTGAGAGGCAAAAAAGGCATCCTTTAAAAAGTGGAAGATAAATCCTAATGAGGAAAATAGAAAAAAAGAGCATAAACTCTGGCAAATAAAGTGTAAAAATATAATTAGAATAACCAAAAAAGAATTTGAAGAACAGCTAGCCAAAGACTCCAAAAGTAATAGCAATTTTTTTTTAAATACATCAGAATAAGAAAGCCTGCTAAGCAACCAGTGGGGCCACTGGACGATCAAGATGCTAAAGGAGCACTCAAAGATGATAAGGCCATTGCGGAGAAACTAAACAAATTCTTTGCACCGGACTTAACTGTTGAGGATGTGAGGGAGACTCCCAAACCTGAGCCATTCTTTTTGGGTGACAGATCGGAGTAACTGTCCCAAACTGAGGTGTCATTAGAGGAGGTTTTGGAACAAATTGATAAACTAAACAGTAACAAGTCTCCAGGACCTGATGGTTTTCACCCAAGAGTTCTGAAGGAACTCAAATGTTAAATTGTAGGACTACAACTGTAGTCTGTAACTTATCATTTAAATCAGCTTCTGTACCAAATGACTGGAGGATAGCTAATGTGACGCCAATTTTTAAAAAGGACTCCAGAGGTGACCATGGCAACTACAGGCCAGTAAGCCTCACTTCGGTACCGGACAAATTGGTTGAAACTATCGTAAAGAACAAAATTGTCAGACACATAGATGAACATAATTTGTTGGGAAATAGTCAACATGGTTTTTGTAAAGGGAAATCGTGCCTCACCAATCTACTAGAATTCTTTGAGGGGGTCGACAAGCATGTGGACAAAGGAGATTCAGTGGATATAGTGTATTTAGATTTTCAGAAAGCCTTTGACAAGGTCCCTCACCAAAGGCTCTTAAGCAAAATAAGCAGTCATGGGATAAGAGGGAAGGTTCTCTCATGGATTGGTAACTGGTTAAAAGATAGGAAACAAAGGGTAGGAATAAATGGTCAGTTTTCAGAATGGAGAAAGGAAAATAGTGGTGTCTCCCAGGGATCTATACTGGGCCTAGTCCTATTTAACATATTCAGAAACGATCTGGAAAAAGGGGTAAACAGTGAGGTGGCAAAATTTTCAGATGATACAAAACTACTAAAGATAGTTAAGTCCCAGGCAGACTGCGAAGTGCTACAAAAGGATTTCACAAAATTGGGAGACTGGGCAACAAAATGGCAGATGAAATTTAATGTTGATAAATGCAAAGTAATGCACATTGGACATAATCCTAAGTAGACATATACAATGATGGGGTCTAAATTAGCTGTTACCACTCAAGAAAGATCTTGGAGTCATTGTGGATAGTTCTCTGAAAACATCCACTCAATGTGCAGCGGCAGTCCAAAAAGCAAACAGAATGTTGGGAATCATCAAGAAAGGGATAGATAATAAGACAGAAAATATCATATTGCCTCTATATAAATCCATGGTACGCCCACACCTTGACTACTGCGTGTAGATGTGGTCTCCCCATCTCAAAAAAGATATATTGGAATTGGAAAAGGTTCAGAAAAGGGCAACAAAAATTATTAGGGGTGTAGAATGGCTTCCGTATGAGGAGAGATTAATAAGACTGGGACTTTTCAGCTTGGAAAAGAGGCGACTAAGGGGGGATATGATAGAGGTATATAAAATCATGTGTGGTATAGGGGAAGTAAATAAGGAAGTGTTATTTACTCCTTCTCATAATACAAGAACAAGGGGCCACCAAATGAAATTAATAGGTAGCAGGTTTAAAACAAACACAAGAAAATATTTTTTCACGCAACGCACTGTCAACCTCTGGAACTCCTTGCCACAGGGTGTTGTGAAGGCCAATACTATAACGGGGTTCAAAAGGGAACTAGACAGATTCATAGAAGATAGGTCCATCAATGGCTATTAGCCAGGATGGGCAGGAATGGTGTCCCTAGCCTCTGTTTGCAAGAAGCTGGGATTGGGTGGCAGGGCATGGATCACTTGATGATAACCTGTCTGTTCATTCCCTTTGGGGCACCTGTCATTGGCTACTGTTGGAGGATGGGATGCTGGGCTTGATGGACCTTTGGTCTGACCCAGTATGGCCATTCTTATGTTCTTATGGCACTGCAACACTTCTAGCATGTTCCTCAGTAAAATATGTGAAAGAATATCCTCAATACTCCCACCACTAGCATCTGTGAGCCCTCCTGGGTCTTTAAATGTACCTGGGTTACAAATTTTGAGAAGGTGCACCATGATAGGATCAGCAACTCCTGTTTAAGCCTGAGTGGGCTTCCCTCTGGGAGCACTCCCCACACCATATGCAACCACATGGAGAGGAAGGTTGTCCCAAATGGCATTAGCCCCATCCCAACATTCTCTCTGAGTATTAAAAGATGTTTGATTTGTAATATTCTATTTGCTGGATAGACTAACACTCTGCAGGCTACTACCACTGCCCTTCCTGTGTACCCATTTGAGGCCTGCAGGGGTCAAGGACTGAACTTCACCACAGGGGAATTGATTAGCCTACCCCTTAAAGTCAGGGCACTAGGATTCAGGAATCCCACAATCCCATCCTATCATGGTTGGCCAACTGTTAGTATTTAGGCTGCTGCCCAAGGGAAACTTATGGGCCCAACATCTGGGCAAGATGTCTCCTAAAAGACAGGGCAGGTTTTAAATCTGAGGGAGATGGAATGTGATAGTCAACTGGCTCCTCTATCCCAACCCCACTCCCTTCTGGCCAGCCAAATGAAGGCCAACCCCCTTCTTCTTCCCCATGCACATTCCTCCATACACAGATGTAGGTGGAGGAGTCAGCAGCAGCTATCCCCTGTACCTGGAGGAAGTTGGGCATCATTATATTTAGTCACACCAAATATCCACGCCCCCACCCCCACAATCGGAGGCAGGGGGCATTGCCTTCAGTCGAATTACTCAAATGCTTAAATTTAGGTAGATACTTAAGTACCTTTCTGAAATAGGGGCTTGTGGGTTTTTTAGCCACTTCTTTACATGCCCTTTAGCTTTGTGGTAGCCACAACATAGAGCTTTTGGCCTGCAACTCTCCCACCCCGAAGACACCTCTGCCTGTAACTGAGAATTGTTCCTGGGAACCATTTTAAATAATTGAGAATCAAGTACTGGAACTTGGCTTAAGGATTTATCTGATACTGTAGCATGACTATTAAATCCCTTCAGTAGACAGAATCGCTATGTTTTAGAAGTTGATATAAAATATATGCACAGTATGGTCTAGTGTACTGTAGCTTTACACAGTGGAAAGCAAATATTTGATTTATAATATTTTGATTTGACTAGTAGGTGAAGAGTACTTCTCTTTGTGGTAATTCTTCCAGGATGAGGTATGTTGAGTCTATTTTTTTAAATATTTTTTTATCTTTTTCTTTCAGTTCCATAAAGTGTAGCTAATGATATTTGCTATCATGTAAAATTATGCTGCTACTTGTGACAATATCCTCTGGATCTAAGCATCGTATGCTATACCAGGGATCGGCAACGTTTGGCACGCGGCTCGCCAGGGTAAGCACCCTGGCGGGCCGGGCCAGTTTTGCTTACCTGCTGACGTGGCAGGTTCAGCCGATCGCGGCCCCCACTGGCCGCGGTTCGCCGTCCCGGGCCAATGGGGGCAGCGGGAAGCAGCACAGGCGAGCGATGTGCTGGCCGCGGCTTCCCGCCGCCGCCCCCATTGGCCCGGGACGGCGAA